>NW_008825729.1:0-7354 GCF_000691245.1 Trypanosoma grayi | reverse complement strand
TTTTTTTTTTTTTTGCCGCACAGCAAAAAAAAAAAGACAAGAGAAAAACAAGTCCGCAGCAGCGACAGCTAGCCAGCCAGCAGAGCCACGCACGTCATGGAGGCCGCAACGCACGAGATCCGCACTGAGCGCTTCGAGGTGGACCAGTACGTGCGCGTGCTGCTGTCGAACGGCCGCTCCGAGATCGGTGTCGTTGTGTCCATCGATGAGCCGAACGAGACGGCTGTTATCGCGACGCGCCACGGTTACGACATCACCGTGCGCCTCCGCAGCGTACGCCGTGCGTTCCTGGTGGTGCTCGACCTCAATGGTGTCCTCGTCGCGCGTGGGCGCGGGAGTTTCATCGACCGTCCGGGCGTCATGGAGTTCGTGAGCTTCGTGATGAATAACTTCGTTGTGGCGGTGTGGACAAGCGGGCTTGAGCGCACATCCAATCCCATCATCGAGAAGGTGTTCGACAACTACCAGGACAGGCTGTTGTTCAAACTCTACCGCGATGCCTGCACGATGCGGCCGACGCCGGACAAGCCGTACCGCACAATTAAGAATCTTCAGCGCATCTTTGACGCATACCCGAAGAGTTTTCACGCCGTCAACACCATCATCGTCGACGACTCGCCAGACAAGTGCTCTCACCCCGACATCGCCCTCTGCCCTGTGCCCTTTGTAGACCCGGAGAAGCAGATCGACGATGACGGCCTTGCGATGGCGACGGAGGTGCTGAAGGAGGTGCTCCGCAGCGAGTCGCACGCACCACTCATCCGCGCAAGTGAAGAGCGTCTAGTGGCGCTCGCGGCAAAGGAGAAGCGGGATAGGCTGGAAGAGCAGAAGCAACATGAAGAGGCTAAAAAAGAGGTCCCACTCGCCGCTACCGCTGCCAGCAGCAGCAACAACAACAGCGACAGTAATGATAACAACGGCACAACGGTTGGTGGTGGTGCTGTGACCCCGGACAATGAGAAGGATTCTTCGATGAAGCATGAAGCCGCAAAGATATCGGAGCTTCCAGAGACATTTCTATGGGCGACGCGGTTGTGCTGCGATTATATTAGCGGTTCCTGCACACGCAAAGATTGCCGCTTCAGCCACGACGCCGACGACGGAGAGCGGCCCTGTTCAAGAAAGGGTTTCTGCCGCCGTGGCCACGCTCGCCGGTGGATCGACGATCTACACTCCAAATCAGGGACTTCCACATCGGCGGCTCCTAAAGGCACTAACGCGTCCACCGCATTCGACGTGTCAAATATAGTTTTGCTTTTCTCCACAAACCCGGACCAGCAAAAGCGGCACCAGCAACGACAGCACGGTGGAGGGCGTAACGACAACGCGCAGTACAAGCAACAGCAACAACAACAACGACAGCAGCAGCAGCAGCATAGCCGGCAGCCCCAGTCTCGACAGCAACAGGAGCGTGGGCAGAAAAATACAAAAGGCGACGGCGGCGGTGGCGGAAGCAGCAACAACCAACGAGAACAAAAGGCTGTTTCTCCTGGAAAAGGCTCTGATCACGGGTCTTCTAGGACACTGCAATTGCCGTGGTCCCAGCAGGGGCCATTGCTCAGCACACCTGCACCCCCCTCTGCCGCGCAGGGAGCAGCACAGATGCGATTTACGGGTGATAGCCACGACGGTGGGGCCCTTCTTCGCCACCTGCAGGCAAGTCTCCTGGGCGGAATGGCTGCCGGTGGGGAGGAGAACGCAAATAGCAGGTCAAACAAGAGGAAACAAAGGCAGTATTAAAAGGTGTTCCTTACCCCCAAGCTTTATCGCTCTCACTATCACCGCCACATACAAACACACACACACACAGAGAAACGCAATGCGTTTACACTCCTGTCTTTCTTTCTTTCTTTAACTCACTAACTCGCTTACGCCTAGCTTTCAGGGGCGGTGTTCTGCGGTAAATTGTATGGCACAAGAAGAAACGAAATGTCTACATGGTCTCACTTGGTGGGACTGAATTTCACATGTGTTTTTTTGTCTGTGTGAAAGTTTTAGGGGACGATGGATTTCCCTTTTTGGGCTTTCTTTTCATGTTGCTATTTGGTGTGCATGAGGCGAATCAAGGGTGAGAGTCTTCCTGTTACGTGGTGTGTGCCTTTTTTTTGAAAGGCCTGTATATGTCTCTCTCTATCTATCTATCTATCTCTCTCTGTGTGTGTTTGGGTGTATGCATTGGATTTTCCCGCCCCAACTCGCTCTCAATGAGGGCCTGGTTTTTTTTCGCATGTGTGTGTGTGTGTGTGCCTGTGCTGATTTTGCGTTTATTTGCGGAGGTGGGCGTGAGATTGAATTGCCAACCTTGCTGATGGAGCAGAGACGTGCTCCTATTGAAGGTGTGGTGTGACGCTTCATCAACCGCACGATATCTTGCCCCATGCGTGCATTGAAGTATATATATATATATATATGCTTGTGTCTGGGAGAGAAAGAGAGAGTTGTTGTGCCAAACGACGTGTCCTCCGTCTTTGTTTGCTTCGTGGTGACGGCGTTGGCAGGAGGAGGGAGCGGTTGTGGTGGTCTTCGGCTCGTATGTATGCATCAATGTCCACCTTGCGTGACGTGCGCGCAGGGTGTGTCATGCTGTATGTCTCTGGATGTTTGGATGCTTCCTGATTTTTTCTTTTAAAAAAGAAACGAGAAAACAAAAAGAAAATCATTTAAAAAAGAAAAGAAAACAATGAGAATGCTGAGGGGGGAAATTTTTTAATGAAAGAAAACCGAATATATCTATATATATAGTATTGTGTGTGTGTGAGTGGGTCGTTAAGCACTGGGGAAGGCTGGGGTGGTAATGCGGGGGATGTGGAGAAAAACGAGTGAAGTATGAAGGTTTGTTAATGCATGGATGTGAAACGTCCCTATGGTGCCGGTACGCCTGGTGTGGGTGCCTTCATTTCATGATTTTGTTTGCTTGTTGTGTATCTCGCAGCGCAGCTGCTTTGCGTCTATATAGTGTGGGACGGGTAGAATGGATGAGGAGGGTGCGACTCTTCTGCTGGTTGCCAAATACAAGAAGTCGCGCCAGGGGACATGACAACCAGCGCCAGCACCAGGATTGACTGTGCCATGTGTGGCTATTCCTGGAGAAATGTGAGAACGCCCGCTGTAAAGGCGTGTACATGGCGTAATATCAAAAAGGCTTTTCCGCCGCTGACTGGGGGGTGCGCAGAGGCGTCGAGTGGCCTACCGGTCTCTGAGCACGGCGGGGTGCCTTAAGAGGTGTATCTCTGCAGCTTCCACGAGGGGCCATTTTTGCGGGGGAGGCGGCGTGCGCAGTCTTCTCGCCCGTCGATCGGTACAAGGCGTTCAGGGTGTTGGTGAGGGGCTCAGTGTGAGCGGTTTGCATGACTGCAGGCAGAGGTATGGGGAGAGTTGTTTTGCTTGTGGGAAACACACACTAAATGTGCCTCTAATAGGTTTCTGTGCTCGGCTGGTTTCTTTCTTTCTTTCTTTCGTTAGTTCTTGTTTTGCACAAGCGATACCTTCACTCACAACACACGAAATACCTTTCTTGTTGGTAAAAGTTATAGCAGTGAATTACCGAACAAAGAAGAAAACAACGAACGCACGACGACGGGAGCAAAAAAGAGATGTTATGTTTTCTCCAATTGATTGCTTTTCTTCTTTGTGCGTGCGTAACGCAGGCTGTGCTAGTGCCATTCCCTCCCAGTTTCTATGTCACCATCGGCACAACAATTCCGTTTCCCTCATACACGCCAGTGGCGCAGAGTGGTGTCATCTACGTCTCTAACCAGACGAAGCAGTTACGCATTGACAACTTCTTTCTCGGCAGCCAGTACTCCTTTGTTGCCGACGGTGTGCGACAGCGCGGGTACGTACTTGAGAATCACGCCCCTGGAAGCTTGAGTGCGGGTCGTGAGGGGAAGGGTGGTTTCTGTCGCACCTTTGCCATGGCTGGCGACGTGTCGAAGTTTGGCGTGCCAGATGAATTCCTGCGTCACGCGGAGCCGACGCTAGTGCGCGGGGTCGAAGTTCTACGCTACACCGGGTACGACCGCGACAGCACAGGGCCACTGCAGCAGGTGGACTACTATGTCCGAAACATCAGCTTCCGTCTTCCGACTGAGGTGAAGGGGGCACTACAGGAGGTCGTTTTCACTATCCCCTGGCGCGTGCAGACGCGGCGGCGGCAGCAGGAAGTTAAGGAGCTCACGGGTGCACCCTCAACTGTACCGAACTGGCGCTACTTTGGTGGATCCTTCTTTGACGAAGTGGCGATGCCGGGGGAGCCCTTCACCACGGCTCTCCAGCGTCTCATGGAAGACACGGTGGTTACGGTGGATTTTTACAATTTTGTCCCCATCGCGCCAGATCCATCTGTATTCACGGTGCCATCCGACTGCGAAGAGGCCGATGCGGAGACAATGACCAGTGACGTGGATATCTCCCTCGCTCAGCGGCTTCTGGTAGACTTGAGTTTTTACACCACAGCGGGGCGTCAGGTGCTTCAGGAGAACTTGGAGTCCTAATGAGGCCCCTATTGCTCAGTGTTTTATTGCCGCTATGGAGTCGGTTCAATGCCATCTTTCTGAGCTCCTCATGCGAAGTGGGATTGGCTACGCAGACATGCGGGGATCACATGAATCATCTGGTGGTGTAACGTGATGTGTTAAGTTCTTTTGCTTCGTGTTTATCTCTGACGTGGCATTAGCGGATCGAAGAAAGGAAGGATAGGATCATTCAGAGCCAACAGATTGTAAATTCTTCTTCAAGATAGATTGATGCCCATCTACAATATTATTGCGAGAAAGTTAAAGCCTTCAGAGTTTATCGTGCAAAAGGTCGATGAGGGCAAGTCGCTGCGCTCAGTCCTCCCGTTTATTTCAAGGAAACTTGGCATACCATCCATGAAGAATTACGTAGCGTTTTCTTGTGATAAAAGCAGGCGGCCGGTTGCCCGGCTGGACATGGATATTCCGCTGGAGGAACAAGAAGTGCTGCCCTTGTCGTACATCTATATTTCCCCTATTGACGCCACACCAAAGGGTCCGGACGGTGAGGAACTCCCTCTGGTATCAGAATTGAAACGGGATCACAACAGAGATGGAGAGGATGACGTGCCACCACCTCCGCCTTCTGAGGATGAGACGCCACGAGTAGCCGTTGAAGATGCCGACGGAGGTGCTGAACAGGAGGCCAAGATGCGTGCTGAACACGAGGCCTGTATGCGTGCTGAACACGAGGCCAAGATGCGTGCTGAACACGAGGCCAAGATGCGTGCTGAACAAGAGGAGGCCCGTATGCGTGCTGAACAGGAGGAGGCCCGTATGCGCGTCGACGTCAGCACAGTGCACGTATCTGATCTCTCTCACGCGCGCGCCACACCTCCACCGAGAAGCGCAATGAATGGCTTTGGGCGAGGTTCGCTCAGTGGCGTCCAGGCCAACGGACACCGTCATCCCGACTTCTCCCTGTCGACGACGACAGAGCACCGCGTGCAGCTAAACTTGGTCCCAGACGTTGTCGATACGGCGGTGGTGCAGAGCGACTCCCGCAGTACTGGGCCTCGCGCCCCAGGTGAGGTGGCCCGCTTGCTCGCCGCCGTCGCCGAGGATGTCCCAGTGCATCATGCGGTGCTGCTGCGCATGGCTGATTTAGTGGTGAGTGAACACCCTAAAAGACCTCAACTGCATCTGTGGTCTCACCTGCAAAGCAAGCTCGGGGGTACCCCCCACACCACCTCGCAACTCGACAAAAGTGAGGTCCGTCGCCGCCCTTCATGCTCCTCTCTCACCTTTGCGCCGGTTGGCGACAACACTGAGGAACGTCTCTCTTCAGGGGCGCCGGCGGGTCCCGCGAGGGCAGTGGTGCGGCACTGGGTAAGGCTGCTTCTCGATGCAAAGCCAGACAATCCCTTGCTGTTCATGTGGTCAAAACTCGAGGCAAAGGGGGGAAAAGATGCCATCTGTTTGGGTGCATCGTCGTCAGTGCACGCGCTGGCGCCTGAGGACCCCACGAAGGTGGCAGTGCTACACGACATTCCGCGTAGCAGTCCTGCCTACACAGTGCTGCTCGGCCTCGTAGACCTCATTTTCGAAAAGAAGCCAGACGCGCCCGAGATGTGGATGTGGTATCACCTCGTGGGACGGAGCAAGTCCGGTGGGTCCGCCTCCGGTCGCTCCTCGGCAATTTCGCTTCGGCCGTTCTGTGAGGAAGCAACAGGAGATCAGAGCTGTGCCTCTGATGATGAGGTCAATGACTGCGATGCGCCACTCTTAATGGCGGCGATTCAGTCTCAGCTGAAGGGCCGCGCTTTCCTGCCTTGTCGGGAGGGCAACGCAAAGCCGCGGACAAAAGATGTGTCAACGCAGACGTCTGGCGTGCGCCCTGTGGAAAAAGTAACGAGCCCGGCTCCGTTGGTCGTCGTACCACTTGCAAAGAGTTCATTGCCGGTTCGGGCTACAAACTTTCTCCTTGACCGCTCGCCACGTGAACTCTTGCAGCCACCACACTTTGATATGACGTTGCTTCGATGCCGCCGCCATTCATTTAACGTCATTGCCGAGTGTGAGTTAACACCGTCTCTGGCGTCCCCGCTCCGCCGCAACAGGTGCCATGCACTCTCAGACTCAGTACCGTACGGTTGCAGCTGCGTGGCGCGTCGGGGCCGCTCCTGTTGCTACCACGATCGCCCCTCAATGCAGAATGACGGGGGTCTGTCCGAACGCAGAGCACAGAGTTATGAATTGTGTGGCAGACACAGCGGGCAGCGCGATGACCCTATCCCAATCCCACCAAGTGATTTTTTTCCAGCGGTGCCATCTCGCCGGTTAAATAGTGAACCGACTGATTTTAGGTATGATGCACGTCAAAAAGAGGCTGAGCGCGCGGAGCTGATGTACGAGTACAACTGGTTTCTGCAACGTGAGGCGGTGCGGAACGAGCAGCTGCAGAAGGAGGTGGCGCTCCTTCGCCGTGAGAGGGAGTTCCGCGACCGAAGGGCGCCCTACGGCCCCTCAACGACCACGGCGTTGACTGCAGAGGCCTCGGCCTGCGGTCACCCCGAGGTGGAGACCCCCCTTGCGGATCCCAAGCTGTTGCAGGGCTCGCCACAACCACCAACGGAGCTGGACGTCATGCGCAAGCGGTTGGAGCTGCTGAACATGGAGGCAGCGCGCTCCCGTTATTTGTCACAATCGTCGCGGAGCCCCAACGCGGGGAAGCGCGCAGAGGAGGCGGCGTCGCCGCACGCGACGTGCGGCAGTCCTTCGTTGAGGCCTGGTAGCGAGTACGTCGGCGTCTCGCCCCATTTTACCCCCGTGAGGCGTGCGGCCTCTCAGGGGCGGAACTGATAGTGGTGGTGGCGAACGCGTGCACACCAAAAAAAAAA
>NW_008825728.1:8053-31416 GCF_000691245.1 Trypanosoma grayi | reverse complement strand
AAGCCTTTATGTCACTCACGCCGTACCACCTGCATTGGTCGGACGCGCTCATCAAGCGTGTGGAACTGAGACTACGGCAACTACACGCGTGTCTCAATGAGTTCTACCAGAAACACAACTACTCCTTTAATTCGCATGCAGCAGCAAGCACAACAAGGACAGCAGATGGTGAGCATCCACAGCAAGGCACTGACAACACCTTCCAGCGGGAAGGACCTATTAACACTGTCGGAGGCTTCCTGCTACGCACATGTGTGCACTCATCACCGTTCTACGAGACGCAACTTGAGCACGGTGTGGGCGCGGACCTCGCGCTTACCCTGCCGGAGGAGGTGTGCTCGCTAAAAGACATCCAGGACGGCCTGTACTTGGAGCGGCGACATGCTTTCTTGCTGAAGGTGGAGAATTTTCTGAAGAAATACAATGAACAGCGGCTGCAAAAGGCAAATGCGGAAGCTACAGGAAGGCGTAAAGACGATGATGATGATGATGACGACGACGAAGACGCTGAAGTGGAGCGGCATTCACGTGTGGTGTGGGACGTGCAGCGCGTCCCCTTCGGTGGTGGCGGCGGATGGGCCAACACGGAGAAGCAAATCGTGCGCGTGGTGTTCCTCCGCCCAAAACGTGGTGGTGCAATGCGTCGTGAGACATTTCACGTTGATGTGCACTTTCAACCGACCGCTCTGACGGGCCGAATTGCAAGCGCGGCGGCGGTCCGCAAGCACCCGCACTACAGCTATCTGGTGCAGGAGGATGCCCTCATGACGGTGCACCTGCGCAAGCTGCACGAGCTATACTCGCAGAGCCACTCGCTGTTGCGTGCCACAGTGTTCCTCAAGTGCTGGGCTCACCACGTGGGTCTCACCTCACGCACCTCAGGGCACCCTGAGGGTCTGAGCAGCTTCCACATCTCTGCACTTATACTGCGGCTTGTCGAGGAGGGTGTCGTCNCTCCCGCCATGTCGGAGGAAAACGTCGTGCGGGCGGTGTGGGTGTATCTGTCGCGCAACATTACGGAGAGAAATATCAACAACGAAGGCGAAAGCAGCAACAAAATTAATAATAAAGAGGCGCCAGTTCCAGCAGCGGAAGAGAAGGGTGAGGTGGCGGTGCTGCGTCTCACAGGAGAGACGATGAACCTGCTCTTCCGTACATCCACGGACTTTTTCCGCCACATCATAAAAAAGGCTGCGGACGAGGCCCTGCAGCTGCCGCACTCCGCGGATGCGATTATGCAGACACCGTTTCAACCACTGCAGCTCCGCCTCGATGTCTGCCTCGTTGTAGAGGGTCTAACGGGGTACCTAACGGAGGTTGACCGCACGGCGCGTGTCAAGACGAGTGGTGCCGCGTTTTCCGTGTCGACGCAGAAGGCACGAGCGCTGTGTGAGATTGTACGGGAGGCGCTTGGCGCACGTGCGAACTACACTACGGTGTGGCGCTGCAGCGATGACGCAGTGCAGGTGGCGGTGCAGCTGTCGACTGAGGCGGAGGGACGCAACCGTCTCACCCGCGGCCCTGCGCTGGAGGACGCCGAGGGTGTTGAGCGTTTTAATGCATTCTGGGGGAAGGACGTCGCGTCGACGCGCCAGTTCCCCGACGGCGGCATCTACCGCTGCGTCTTGTGGCGCTTCGACGAGGACGCCGGCGCCCACACGTCCATCGCGTTGCCCGCCACAACAGTCATGCGTCGCGTGCTGGAGTTCGCGCTACGCAAGCATGTCGATGCGGCCGCGCGCGTATCGGTGCTGTTGGGTGGCCTTGAAGGTGTGTTGGCAGAGCGCGTCGGTGCGGAGTGGCGTGATGCGGCGCCATTCATGCAGAAGTCACTGATGGAGGCGTGCAGGGACGTCGAGACGATGATCGCGGAGGTCCCACGCACGGCACTGCCGTGCAAAATCACTGCGTTCGACATCATCGCCGCCAGCGAACGGCACACAGAGGCGTTCCCTGTGCGCCCACACCTCGCGCTGACGCAGACGGCAGACGATCTCACGCAGCCGAGCTTCGCTGGCCTTAGCACGGCACCCACCATCGAGCCCATTCACGGTGTTCTGACGATCGACGACAAGAATAAGATTCCTGATACTCCGGAGGCCATCGCGACTATTAAGGGCGCCATCTGTGCACAACTCTCCAGGGTGCTGCAGGAGCACTACGGGAGCGACAGCAGCAAGGAGAAGGCAAAGAAGCGAGTGAAAAAGGAAAACAGAATCCTCCACGGGCACCCGCAACAACAGCAAGAAGAAGAGAAAAATGAGGACAAGAAGTTCAGTGTACGCACATCATGCACGAGCACCTCTGTTGATATCATCTATAAAGGATACCTGTTTCGGTTATACATTGCGCATTACCGTGAGGTGTCTCTGTTAAAGACGCTACAGCGCGAGGCAGAGGCTGCCATGATTGAGCGCAAACTTTTCTGGAGTGTGCAGCACGCCAAATTTATGCGTACCATTGCCTTTGGTCACCACAGCTACGCCACAGCTACTCGTTTGGCAAAACGCTGGCTAAGTGCCATGCTAATGCTGGAATTCATATTACCAGAGGCGGTTGAGCTGCTTGTGGCAAATGCATATCTCGGGCAGAACCCACCAAAGACTCCCGTGACAGGATTCATGCGCTTTGTTCAGCTTCTCGCCACACACGACTGGTCAACCCCGCTGGTGCTGCCCTACTCCGTAGACAGCAAGGTGCAGGCAGATGCTGCTGCACTCGTGCGGACGATGGGTGAGCAGCAGGGCATGTACATCGCGACTCCATACGCCCCACTGGAGAGCCCCTTCACGGCCCACACACCAAGACCGATGATCATGCACCGTGTGGTTCAGTTGGCCAAGGGGGTGGTGAAGACGCTCTTGACGCACCTCGATGGTCACGCCATCTCGGCGAATGTTGAGGCGGCAGTGTTCACGTCAGACCCAAGTGCGTTTGACCTCCACATGCCGTTTCACCCGCATCTTCTTCTACAACCTGACCGGTTACTCGTACCCCCGTCTGCCGCAGCAGATACGGTGGATGCTGCAGCAGCGCCGGGCACTGTCGTCAGCAATAATAAGCACGGTGGAGGTCCCTCGTCTACATTGGGCGGAGCATCATCATCATCACCAGAGGCGGCGATAATGCCTCAAATGATGTCGCGCGTGTGGCAGCTGGACGAGTTGGAGGAGGAGAAGAGCAAAGTATATCTGGCGGAGCTTGTTGAGCGGGAGCCTGCTGCGCACGTTGTGCGGAGTGTGCGTGCCGCCACACGAGACCGTTGTATGGTTTTCTTCGACTGCCTTGCGCCTCGCGCCATCTACGTTATCACCATCACACCGTCGCCGATGCGAGAGGTCTGCCAGAAGTTACATGACGACATTCTTCGCGTCAGTCGTGGGGCGTTAATGCCTGCAACGTGGACATCGGCGGAGGGGTCCAGAGGGACGAGAGTTGGGAAAAGGGCAGCCGCGCCCCTCTCGTTGCGTCCCGCCAAAGCCGGAAAGCGGCTACCAGCAGCAGCAGCAGCAGAAGGTGTGCCCACGAAGATGTCCGTCCAGAGTGGTGAAGGAGCGAAGCGGCGGAAGCGTGTCCGGGGAGATGGAAACGGCGTTGACGGGGATGCGCCGCAGTGTGCTGGTAGCCCCCAGGCCAAGCGGCCTCAGCAGCGAGCATCAGTGGAGGGAAATGAGAAGAAAAAACAGGCAGCGAATCCCGTAAGCAAGAGGAAAAAGGTAAAGTGAACGTAACAGGACACAGAAGCCTCGCTCCGTATTCGATTAAACACCTGGCCAAGTAGTCCTTAAAGAGATGAGTGGAAAAAAAAGGGGGTTGAAGAAAAGCGGACCACTTGGATGAGCCAAGAGAGAGGTGTAAAATGAAGAAGTGAGGTGAAATAGGGGTGGTAGCACTGTGTTCATTTGTTTTGCTCTCTTTCTCTGTGTGTGTGTGTGTCTCTCTCTGTGTGTATTTTCTTTTTGTCTGTGTGTATTGCCTCCGAGACGCTCGCAATCAAGGTAGGGACGCGAGGTGGGCAATGCTGCGGTGGATGTCGCTGCTGCTGCTACCGCACCGCAAGGGCGCAGCGTTGGACACCCGCCGACTTGTCCCCCAACGACACATAACACCCCGGCGTGCTCTGCGCCGCGGTGCGTTGTTGGCGGAACTGGACAGGCCGCAGCACCCGCACGCCAGCGGGACGGCAGCAGTGGAAGTTGGGAACAAAGCGGTGGCGGCAGGGCTAGAGGGGATCGGTGCCACAAAGGTGGATGCCGCTGTTACATCATTATCATCATCAACGTCAGCACGTAGCACGGACGCGTTCCTAATCCCTTCTCGCCATGCAAGGAAACTTGAGAGAGCGGCGATGTCTGTGAATCCCTCAGCACAGCAATCATCGTCTGCTAGACGTGCTTCGGCAGACGAAGACGGTGTCAACTCTTCACAGCGGGTCATGTCGTTAGACGCACTGGTAGCACAACAAACAGCACTACGCGAGATGTTCAATGAGGCCGAGCGGCGCTGCATCCGCCTGCGGAAAGACATGGCGTGCCTGCAAGAGGAGCGGCGCGCCTTTCACCTTTCCCACAACCGCGCGCCATCAGACAAGGAGGTGAGTCCTTTCGTTGACGTTGCGCTGGCACCGACAGCGGCACTGAAGCTTGTGAAGCACCTGTCGCCACGCTCCAGTGCACGCGAAGCGGTGGAGCACAGCATCAGACTGCAGCAGAGCGTGGCGAAGAGTAAGTTGGTGCAGAGCGGGGAGCAAACTCTCTTCCGGTGTCTTCGCTGCTTCTCCGTGTATGCCGCGCGGCCTCGGACGCTGTTGCGCGACGAGGTGGCGCACAGCTGGCTGCAATACGAAGTGGAGAAGAAGAAGGTCACAGAGGCAAGGGAATTGGCCCAAAGACCTCACCTGCGTAAGCGGAAATATAGTTTAGGTCGCCAACGAGAGGCGCGTGCCAGAGACCCACGCTGCTGCCCGATGTGCGGCAGCCCGAAGGCCCAATGGCTGATGGAGTACGTGCACCACCGCACCCACGCATGAGCAAACATTACTCTTGACTGCCTCTCCCTTTTTGCTCTATTTTCTTCCTGTATCTCCGAACCGCTCTTGCGAATGTCATACATGCTTCAAATTCTGTGTACCTATGTTATTATTTATAATTGCTTCTTGGCTGGTTTTACTTTATAAACTTTATGATTTCTTGTGTAGTCAGATGAAGTGGAGTTCGCAAAACCGTGCACATGATTGGTGGGGGGGTATTATTGTGGCATCGAGGCGCAACGTCTTGCTTCTGCTGGTATTAGTGGTCGTATTGATTTTGCTGCAGGTAATAGCTACCGTTCAGAGTATCGAAGAGGATGAGAAGACACCTCTCCAAGTCGCCCCTGTTTCTTTATCTCCTTCACCTTCCCCAGCGCTATCACCACAGAAACAACCTCAACAAGAACAAGTTCGGTTGCCTTCTTCTTCATTCCCACGCACCACAACATCTCTGGTGACTCTTGTGCCACCAACGCAGTCATCCGATGCCGATCCTCCTGTTGAGGTTGTCGTGCACAACAACTCCGGCACTATCCACGGCGCCAGATTCGCGAATAGCGGCCATGATGGGGGGCCATTCATAACGACCGTTAAGCAGATTAGTTACTGTCACTACGAGGTGCACAACTTTTGTCTGGAGCGTGGCACCCTGCTGTTTTTTCACGACCCCAAACGGTCGTCATCAAAGTTCAAGGGAGGTTTGCGTGCCTGCAACGAATTTTCACGCCATAGTCCATCGATTTATATCAAGTACTGGTCCTCTCCTCTGCCGGATGATGCGACGGCGGTGCTTCCGGCCCCTCTCAACACCGTTACAAAGGGTTGGATCCTCCAGTTCTGGTGTCAGGATTTGTTTCACATGACACTGTCGCTGTTACCAGCCTTTCATACCAAAAGCGCAGTCGAACAGCAAGACGCTGATGTTTACATTCGGATAGCGAAAGGTAGGCGGAAGAAGGGCGGGTACTGCAATGTGAAACTAGGCGATCCATTAAACTTTGAGAAGACCCAAAACCCAAAGTATGGGCAGGATAGTCAGTTCCCTTTCGCAGGTAACCCATACTGGCCATTCTACCGCATCTTGACGAATCGATCGGAGAAGATTCACCCGTTGGTGCCTGGGCAGAGCGTTCAGACGGCGTGCTACCAGAACGGTGTCATTGATAAGCGGTATATCAAGGGCATGATGGGTGAGGAGGCACGAAATTACAGCGCCACTCTCCTCGAACTAATGGGCGTACCATTTAGTCAACCACGGCCGTGTGGAAACAAGTATCGTCTAACCTTGATTGACAGGCGGGGCAGAACACGACGACTTACTAACATACCGGAGCTTATAAATCTCGCACAGAGCATGGGATTCGAGGCACAGTCTGTGGCCTTTGAAACAATTCCTATTCGGGAACAAATACGTCTTGTAACTATGACTGATGTGTTGATTGGTGTACATGGTAACGGCCTCATGTGGCTTCAGTTCTTGCCACCAGGTTCTGTTGTAATTGAGTTGGTTGGTGTGTGGTACACACCCTACGCGCTGCTCTGGGGGCACACCTACTTCCACTCCAAAATGCGGAACAACCCGGAGTACCAACGGCGAGGCGAGTACTACCCCTTTGCACACAATGTATCTGAAGTGCAAGAGTTGCTGTACCAGGCAAAGGAGGCATTGGACCGCAGTAGGTGTGGTGACTCGCCATTTCAGCCACCAAACGAGCAACTGGCGAACTTGTACGGTAGCTGCGTGCCACATTGCTGATTGCGTTTGACATGGGTGAGTGTGCTGCGTGAAGGGGATGCCCGTGCGTGTAATGGGCTTTGCCAGAGCTTTTTAACACTTGCTTTTTTTTTGCCACGCCAGGACATCGATCATCTGGTCAGGGAGTGTAGAAACCATTTTATTAATCTATTTTTTTTTCTTGGGGGGGGGGNGGGGGGGGGGTGCTCTCCATGGGTTTGATTGTTTTTTTCTCGCTTTTTTTGATTGCATTTCTCTTCTTTCTTTTTTATTATCTGTGTGGTGACTTTAAGGCGGCTGCGACATTTCAACGCTTAATTTAAAATATGAATAACGCAGCACCAAAAGATGTTCTCTTGCGTCTTGCCCGGTGCTCAGAGCTTTCACTCTTCTTGATTGTGTGTGGATGCCGTATGATCGTGTTGCTGGCGATGTTGTTCTGCCGTGCAGTGCTGCCAAAACTGATTGGCACGGACCTCCTCCTAGACAGTGGTGGCCTTTTATACGAGGATACAAGCAGAGAGTGGAGTGTTCTCGACTACCCCCGTAACTGGGATGCCGTTCACTACTTTCACGTGGCGAAGAATGGCTACTCGCACGAGAATAATTGTGTGTTCTTCCCACTCGTTCCATTCATGGTACAGGCCATGTCGTGGCTAAACACGAACGTTTTGCCGGCCTCCCTTGCGGCTGTTCCCGTCTCCTTTCAACTGAGCTTGCTTAATGTCCTGCTGGGCGGTGCGGCCGGTATTTTTCTGCGCCGTACCACTGTTCTGACGCTACTTGGGCCCGCACCGATGAAGAAGGATACGGTGGCGTTGGGTGGCACATGGCTGGATGAGTTGCCGCCGCCACCGCCACCGCGTTGGGTCGCGAAGGAGAAGGCACGTGACATCGACAACACGCAAACACTCTGGCGGGAGGTGGGCGGGGCAATGTTGATGTGGATTATGAACCCTACAGTTGTTTTCACCGTGGTTGTGTACACAGAGGGTGTCTTTTCGTTCCTGACATTCTTAGGTGTGTATCTCCTTGTTCTGCCGACAAGTGCGAAGGGTGGAAATTCGGCAGTGGGTGCACTTACCGAAGCTGGAGCCGTGGCTTGCTTCACGTTGGCAGGGTTTGCACGCTCAAATGCCTTCCTCTACATTGGGTATCTGCTATATCCTATTGTGCTGCAGTTGTTCTTCTTCAGCACCTACAGGAGACGTTACGCCCGTTTCTACGGTACCGCAGAATTGCCTGGGCGATGGCCGAGTGCTGCGCGATGTACAGTGACCGTATTAGAAGTATTGATTATTATGTCGCCGTACGTGTTCATGAACTTCTTTTGTTTCAGTCGTTTTGTCCCATTGTGGGATGCCGCATCAAGGAAGGCGATCGGCAATCACTTCTGGCATTTCTACGGGTGGATGCAGAAACGTTACTGGAACGTAGGATTTCTCTCGTCGTACACGCTAAAGAACGCCCCGAACGTGGTCATAGCATCCCCCATTCTGTTTTTTACGATGCGAAGTATTCTGTTGTTCTATCTTCACCCAACTCGGGCAAAGATGACAACGGCGTCATCTCCAGTGGGTGCTGCTGATGTGAAGGGCAGTAATAGCAAAAAAGGGAATAATACACACACACAGTTGCGTTCATTGCATAAATCCTTAGAGGGTATTGTGCAGTCTTCAAACACGGTTTGTCTTTTGCTTCTGATCTTAATCGGGGTGAGCGTGGTGCATGTGAATGTAGTAAACCGCTTCATCATGTCCTCCCCCGCGCTCTATTGGTATTGGAGCAGACAGATCGTTAATGATCCATGGGGAGGTTACACGGTCGTTATGCTGCGCATATTTGTGATCTGGATGGGAATTGGAGTTTTGTTCTTCCCAAACGGAATGCCGTGGACATAACCGAAGAGATTCATTGCTGTGCTCCCTCAGCCTCCTTTTTGCTCTTTGGGGGCACGCGCGTGTATGTGTTACATCAGCCAGGCGCGGCATCGGTCCCTTTCACGGGGATGTTTTTTTTTTTTTGCTTTTCTCTCTCTCATCCGCTACTCTGAATAGATTTATCATTTTTGTTTTTTGCCCCATTCTATTTCTCATTGTTCGTGTTCTTATTTGTGTTGGATTGACCTCACGTAAAACGCAGGGGCCAGGATCCCCTCGCATCGCAGGATTATGGAGAGCAGGCGCGGAAGCTCCAAGTCAAAAACGGTGCCAAAACCACGCGGGATACGGCAAGCGGCTGGCAGTCGTGTGTTGGCGTCCACGGCGACGGAAGCTGCGTCGCGTCGCCAAGGCAGTTTGGCCGCCAGCAGCAAGCGGAAAGGCAGATATGCTAGTCCGAGGCCTGGGACTAATCAAGGGCGCGTAGTGGTGGTGAAGTGGTCGGTTGCGTCGAACACCAATTCGGCGGTCGGACGACGCTACGGGTCCATGTCCACGATTGCATCCACGCGTCAGTGGTGGAACAACCGGTCCCTGCGGAGTTTGGTTGTTTCAATCTACTGCACCCTGTTCGTTGCCGCCATGCGCCGCGTCGTTATTCGTCATCGCAAATGGGTGGTCTGGGAAAACATCGAAAAGCCGCGGGCGGCGTTCAAGATTCAAACAGCGTGGCGCGCTCGCCAGCAGAGGAGGCGTATGCGGCACGAGGCCGCTGCTCGGGTGCTCGTTCCCTTCCTGCGCGAGAAGATTGGTCGTATTCTGGCGGCAAAGGAGAAGAGTGCGCTTCTGTTGCAGCGCGTTTTCAGATCGCAGAAAGAGCGTCACTTTACTCATTGGTTGTACGAGCAAATGAAATACAACAGGGCCCTGCACGTAGTGCGCCAACACCTTAAACAGTACATGGCGAAACGATGCCTTCTATTTCTCACTCTTCAACGTGATGAGAGGCAGCTATGTGAGGAGTGTTGCGCCATGGCTGCGCGATGCCTCATTCGCAAAGAACGTGCAGAACTTCTGAATATTTTGCATTGGATGAATACAGCTTCTCAAGAGACCTTGACACCGATGGTACCAAGATCCATGCTTGACAGGGAAATTACCCGCTGTACCGGCTATTGCCCCTGCCCACCGCCACCGCTACATGTAGAAGTGACCGACTCGTCCTCAAATCCTTCTGCCGCCGCACCGGCGAGCAGCGGCGTGTTGCCGTTAGAAGGTAATCCGCTGGATGTATCCTCTGTCGAGGCTGGAAATAGTGGCAAAAGCGGCAGCACCAGTTCCATTCAAAGCGCCGGCAGTTGTGTGATGGGCTTGGGTGACGATAGTGTGTCCTCGTGGATCTCGGCCCTGCATACCGAAGAGGGTGCGCGTCAGCTGCTGGACGAACTCTTTGGACGGAAGTCTCCGTCTTACCCACTGCTGCGCGGAAGCTCTGAACGATGTCCCAGTTCTGATGCTGACAGTGTGGCGCACAATACTTCTCACCCCTTTGTGTACGGCTCGCAGCAATGCGAAACACGGCACCAATTGCAAGCTTTATGCCTCTCACTTCCCAGGCCTCCCTCGTTAAAGGAGGGTGAGGGGGACATATGCTCTAGTAACGTGGTGCAGCAGCAGCAGACGTTGTCATTGAACACAGCTGAGGCATCACTGCATCGTGTGGTCGATGCCTTTACGGATCTCATTGTTCGAACAGAGGCGATTGAACGCAAGGCATTGGAGTTGGACCTCCAAAATCGCCACAGTGAGCTTATGCATCAAATCGACTGGTTCGCCGTCACGGTTCAGGCCACACATGCTTCCCCGCCGCTATACGCTTCTCTCCTGTCAAACATGAAGGAACCATGGGCGGTGCGCCGGGCAGAACAACTTTTCTGCCAGGAGCATGAAGAACGGCTTAGGTTGGTGGAGGAGTACCAGGCGATGCCTCTGCGCTTCCTGAATCGTCCACTACTCAACTTTGTCGCAGAGGAGCGGCGAAGACGGCTGCGGGAACGTGTGCAGACCATGAACGGTGTCGAGAAAGGGGCGGAGGCGGCAGCGGAGGAGGAAGACAAAAAAAGAATACAGCCCTCACCATTTTCGATTACTGCAATGCATTCAAGATGGCCGCCCAACACAGATATAACACCGATCAGGAGCTTCCACAATGCTTCGCAGTCCCCAGCGGCGCAACGGAAAGGGCACGATGCGTGCACTCTCTCTTGGCTATTTCCTGGGCCTTCTGAAGAAACAACGCAGCTCCAGCATCAGCAGCATCTACCGAAGAAGAAAGATAGTGGCAGCGCCCTTCGCCCCACATCGTCCACAATGTCACAAGTTGTGTCACAGGAGGCGGGTCTGCCGTTTAGCCAAAAGAGCATCACACCGTCAGTAGATGATGCATTCAGTGACAGTAGAAGCGGCATGCATCAGGACGTCACGATGCGTGAGTCACCAAGGGGCACCAACAGCAAAACTGTTCTTCCGAGCTTCCTCTCCTTCTTCACGCCGCCCACTAACACCAGAAATGTCAACATTGTGGATCTCTCGAGTTCTGCGTTGAGTCGAAATCAGAGCTCGCTCTCCGCAGACAGCGAGAATGCGGTTTTTCCACGGATAAAAGTGTTCTCGTCTACTAGCAGTGGTGTGGGCGGCGGGATGGATGCTACGGACGACAACAACAACAGTGCCGGTGCCAGCAAGGGTCCGAAGGCGCACTTCCACCTGCCGGTGGCTCCAAGTAAACAAGTTCAATACGACGCTGGCGATTCCGAAACGGCGCTCAAAAGCACGAGTAGTGGGAACCATGGCGGCTGCGGCAGTAGCATGCCGCGTGGGGTCCCAATCCCGCTACTGCGCGCCTCTCCAAACTTGGAGCGCAGCACAGTGCCATCGCTTCCCCATCTCACACGTACCCCCGAGCGGGAATGTGTCTTGCACAAGGAAAGTGGTGCGGATTACGTACGTAGCTGCCGGCTTCGGACACAAGACATCCCAAAAGAGGCCCATGAGACACCATTGCTGGAGAGCCGTCAGAGAATGTCACCGCTGCCGTCACCTGCGCCAATGGAAGGTTTCGCATCCTTCAAAGTACGGGTGGGACGCGCTACAAACCCGAGACTAAAGAAGCTGATGATGCAGACGGCTGCGACCACCTTGGGGTCTGGAGCCTAGCTTGGATGGGCATATGGCTCTGTGTGTGTGTGTATGTTTGTGTAGGGGGAGAAAGTGGCCGAGAAAGAGAGAGAGAGAGAGAGAGAGAGAGAGAAAGGTGGTGCTTGACCTCGTCTTTTTGGAAAGTCTTCATGTAAATTGCGCAATTTTCCACATGATGTGTTTGTTTGTTTTTTGGGTTTGGCTGTTTTCTGTGTGTGTGTGTGTGTGCGTGCGTGCGCGCGCCTGCGTACGCCATCATTGTCACGCCACTCGAACTGTGCCTTTCCCGCGCCACTGAACACAAAGGAAAAGCAAAAGGAAGGGAAAGAAAGGTGTGGCATTAGGAATGGGTAGTCGCCGACTCGGGGGGAATTCGCGAACGCTTCGCAAGAAGAAGCTGAAGATGTCCAAGAGGAGCTCCGTGTTGGGCAGTGCTGTGGCTACGAGTGGTGGTGGCATTACGGTGGCAAAAGGTGCGCGACTGTGCCTCAAAAAGGCGAGAGGCCGGTCCTCAGCTAGGAAGCTCCTCACCACAATAGACTCTTTGCGGAAGCAGCGCAGCCAGTTACTGAAGCGGCAAGCTGCCGAGCGTATGGTGCTCAAAGAGCATACCCGTGACTTGGAGGCACGTCGGCAGCGGATTCGAAAGGGCGAAAACGCCAAAACGGAGCGACGGGAGCTGGGCAAGTACATTCGTCAGCTGCAGGAGGAGCAGAAGACGAAGCACCAGTCAGATCTACATGCTGTCGAAGAGGCTTTGAAAATACACCGTACAACAAGGGGCCACGAGGTGTCACACGATGCGGAGGACTGGGAAGACGTTGAAGATGATGTCGACGAAATCGACAAGGATGAGCTGCAGGATATGTTCGCTCACCTAACCACATAAGTAGTAAGTTGTGAGGGTTGTTGGGTAGAGTTGTGGATCTACCAGATGGGTGGCGGCTGCTTCACTGATGCACGAGTGAGCGACGCACGTTTGGCTGCGTTCGCAAGTTTGAAGAAGAAATGAGAGAGTGACGATTAAACGATATGGGAAAAGGAAAAGGGGAATAACAAAGGAAATAATGTCTATTTCAAATGGGGTCTGAGAGTCAGCTTATTCTGTGCTTAATGAAGTTGCTGTATTTCCTTGTTGGGCTTTATTTCTTTTTTTGTTGTTGTTGTTTTTTTGCTGCTTTCCCCGTTCTGTCTTTTGACCACTGAAACTGTGCACGCGTTCCCCCCGCGCCCCATTTAGTGTGTCCGCGATCATTGTGTGTGCTGAATTGAACCATGCCGTCCGCTCCCCCATTGTCAGAGGCGGCCGCCGCCTGCCGTGCGAAGATGCAGGCCAAGAACGTGAACCCAGCGTGCATCCAGACCTTCTTAGCCCAGCACGCGGCCATCAGTAGCGGGCAGACGGGAAACATCCCCGAGAGCAGCATTTCCCCGGTGGATGCGCTCGACGCGCTGCAGAACCTTGGCGCGCAGACTGGCGCCGCGCAGCTCGGGAAGACAGTGGTGCTGAAGCTCAATGGCGGCCTCGGCACCGGCATGGGGCTGCGTACTGCTAAGAGCCTCCTTCCCGTTAAGGATGGCAAGACGTTCCTGGACTTCACCGCGCTGCAAGTGGAGCATCTCCGCAAGACGTGCGACAACAACTTACGATTCATGCTAATGAATTCGTTCTCCACTTCGGCGGACACAAAGGCGTACCTAAAGAAGTACCCACGCCTCTTTGACACCTTTGACGCGGAAGTGGAGCTAATGCAGAACTTTGTGCCAAAGATTCGTCAAGACAATTTGTTCCCTGTCACCTATGAGGCCGATCCTGCGTCTGAGTGGGCGCCGCCGGGCCACGGAGACATATACACCGCTCTCTACGGTAGCGGGAAACTGGATGAGTTGCTCAGGAAGGGGTATCGTTACATGTTTGTTTCAAACGGTGACAATCTCGGTGCAACGCTTGACGCCCGAATACTCACCTATATGCAGGAACACCAGTTGGAGTTCCTTATGGAAGTGTGCCAGCGGACGGATTCCGACAAGAAGGGTGGTCATCTTGCTTACCAAACTGTCACGGACAGTGCTACTGGGAAACAAGAGCGTCGGTTTATTCTTCGAGAATCTGCGCAGTGTCTGAAAGAGGATGAAGACAGTTTTCAGGATATCACAAAGCATCGTTTCTTCAACACGAACAACCTATGGGTCGATCTCTCTGCCCTCAAGAAGGCGATGGACGCTCACAGCGGGACGCTGCCACTCTCCGTCATTCGAAATGCGAAGACAGTGAACCCTGTCGATGGCAATTCAACAAAGGTGTATCAGTTGGAAACAGCCATGGGCGCGGCCATCACCTTCTTCAGCCGTTCAGGAGCATTGGTAGTTCCGCGGGAGCGTTTCGCACCAGTGAAGACGTGCTCTGACCTCCTCGCTTTGCGTTCTGATGCGTATGTCGTCACGGAAGACCAGCGGCTTGTTCTGCGGGAGGAGCGAGGTGGCAAGCCGCCGATGGTTGACCTCGACAGTCAGCATTACAAGACAATATCTGGGTTTGAGAGACTCATAAAGGACGGCGTGCCTTCCCTGCAGCACTGCACCCAGCTTATTGTGAAAGGCCTGGTGGAGTTTAAAGACCATGTCGTTGTGAAGGGGAAAGTGACAATTCGCAACAGTCAGGAGGAGCTCCTAGTAATCAAACACGGTCGTGTGCTCTCCGATGAGGTCGTCGAAATGTAACTAGTTCGCATTCGAGGGAGGAATGCACCAAAAAAAAAAAGTCGGGGAAAGGCAGCTATTGATTATCAGCAAATTTATGGGAAAGAGTTTCAATGATATACAATAAACAAAAAATGGGTGTGGAATTTTTGATCGACTGTCAACATCATTACTCAATAATGAAGTGTAAAGAATGTCGTGTATTGTTTGGTCATTGTGTACACAAATATACTCCCCCTCACCTGCACTATAGGGATATAAGCACGGCTACGATGTGCGATGCAGCATGTGGCGCGTCGGATAGTCATGGAACTGTGGTTGTGGCGCTGTCAGACTCGCTTTCGACAAACGCGGTGAACCGAGGCCTCTCGGACTTGCACACTCCCACATGGCTCGCCCTTGTCAGCACAAATGTAATTCTGCGGACGGTGCTATTTCACCCGCTTAACGTCGCCATTGCCCGTAAACGCGTGACACACGAGGACCGACCGCCGTCGGTGTCTGCACTCATGAGCCAGGCGTACCGCGGTGAGGTAGGGCCAAAGGGCGTGCCGTCAAGAGGTGGCGTACGTGGCATCTATCGGGGTTTTGGCGCAGCCACGGTGGGGAACCTCATCGGTGAAGTTGTCTACCTCCTCACCATGGAGTCTGTGAAGGAGGAGCTGGAGGGCGGGTCTCCTGCTCTGGGCAAAGACTTAGGAAAGGGGCACGAATTCAACGCCAATAGTCACGCTGCAGCTGTGGGTGGCATGGCAGGTGACGCGGCTGCTCTTCTTCTCATCACACCGTTTGCTGTTGTGTGCAACCGTCAAATGACAGCTGGCTACGGCATGACCGCCTCTAACGTATACAGATCTGCGTGGGCAACAGCGCGGGAGGTGTGTGGCTTCTACCAGCAACCAGGTGGATCGTTTACCCGACGCGTGTGGGGTGGCCTACGTGGTCTGTACGCGGGTTTGTCCCCAGGCATTGTGTTACTACCCGCGAGTGGGATGTGGTGGGCCCTCTACAGCGAAACCAAGTCGGTTCTGTACAGACTTACAGATCCCATCTTGTCGCGGTGGGAGCTTGAACGCAGGAAAAGCGATTCTCAGCAGAAGCAGCAGCCACTCTGGAAGCAGAACTGGTTACTTTCTCCAACTGACAATCCTGTACTTAACGCCATGGCAGGGACGGTTGCTAGTGCTGCAACGACGGTGGTGTTTAATCCCATTGACGTTCTCCACACGCGTTTGCAGGCTCTGCCTCCTGGGATATTTAGCACCACGAAGAGCGTGCCATTCGCCCGTGTACGACATATCGTCAATGATCTCATTCATACTGAGGGTTGGCGAGGTTTTTTCAAGGGTACAACTGCGAATACATGCGTTGCGGTTATGAATGGCGTCGTATTTTCCTTGTTATTCGAACTTACAAAACTGGGCAGTGATCGGGATTTCCTGCGCCAGCTGTGAAACAGAGGACATTAAGTAATTGTGTTCTTCCTGCCGCAATAGTCGTAAAATTTTAAACGGAGAACTGTTGTTGTGTCGGTGATGGTTGTGGCTAAGACCTTGCCGCTACAAGGATGCATTCTCTCATATTTATAGTCACATTGGCTCCAAGGAAGAAACGAAAAAAGCTTTTGCTTTTTTCTTATGTTTGTTTTTTCAACCGTGTACCCACGAGACACGTGCGCGTTCGCCCACGCCGTTATGGGCCGAGAGGAACGCAACACGTAAAACCTACACTTGACTGTGAAGGGATCCGTGCGGCATTTCGTTGCACCCTTTATAGGGAGTGTTGTCCGTTATTTAATTATTATTATTTTTTTTTTTGGTTTTGCTTAAATCAATGTGCGTTGCACCACAGTTACTTGTGGGATTGGCTCCCCCCTGTAGTCGGCTCTGCTTTTTTTTTTTCTCTTTGTTCCTTTTTCTCTTGCCTCGCCGGTGGGTTGTGTCGTTGGGTAAGCAACAGGGGAGGCACAAACACAGATCCACAGAGAAGGACAAAAGAAAAAAATGGCGGTTGCTGGTGGTGGCGATATTGAGGAGCTCGTGAAGCAGATCACAAGCCACCCTGGCGTGCAGGGGATGATCATCGTGAACACAGACGGTATTCCCATTCGCCACACCTTTCAGGAGCACTCTCGGCTCCTTGCGGTGCAGTACAGCGCGCTGTTTCAGAGTCTGGCCATGAAGGCCCGGAGCACGGTGATGGAACTAGACAACAACAATGACCTTCTTTTTCTCCGTGTTCGGTCTAACAAGCACGAGGTACTTGTGGCACCCGACACAAAGTACCTATTGATCGTTATTCAGCAGGTAGAGAAAGCCGGAGAGGCGCCGATTGATCAGGGACGGAAGGCATAGAGGCTGCAGCTGCAGCCGTGGAGGGCAGGCGTGTTGCGCGCTGAATCCCTTTATCTCTTCCTTCTAGTATGGGTGCTCTGCTTGGCGATCAGGCGATGGAGAAAAAGGAAATGGGGTGAAAGAATATGGGCAAAGGGAAAGGTTAACGCCACTCCGCTGTACCTTTTCTCCGCTTCTTTACTTCCTCTTCCTCTTCCTCTTGTCTCCGTCTGGTATGTAAGTACAGATGCGATGGATTATATGATTGTTTGTCACTCCTCTACTTTGATTGGTTTGCACGCTTCATGTGCAAATGATTGACAACAGAGATCGGTGATATTTGGCTACAGATAATGTATTTCTCTCGCTTTCTCTTTTTCTTTATTTCGTTCTTTTGTTTGTGCGCGTGGTGTCCCTTTCTGTCAAATGGGTCCTAGGTTTTCTGCCCTAGGAAGAGTAAGGTGGGCATTGCCATAAACATCCATCCAGCAAAGGTGCCTCTGCACACCCCGCGGGCTGCCAGTGCGGTTATGGCGTGCGGTGGCGGCCATGACGTGGTCGCGGCCGCTCAACAGAGGCTTGAGGCATTGAAATATCTCGCGGAAGCTATCGAGACGGAGCAGGGGCTCAAGGAGGGCCACTTGCGACAACTGCAAAGACGATTAGAGGACCTGCAACGGGAAAAGGAGTCTGTACGCGACCGCACACGCGAGGTTAGTGCCGATACTGCCGTTGTTCTGAATGAACTGCGCGCTGTGGAGGAACTTGAGATGCTAGACAACATGCTCGTGGAGAAGAACACGCAGTTACTCTTGCGGCAGGTGCGGCAAGACTCACTCCTCCAGCAACTGGCCAACATGGAGGCTACAATAGAGGATAGTGCGCATGTGAAGCGGTGGCGGATGGCCGAAAGCACATCAGAAGTGCAAGCTTCTGAGTGCGAAGCCGAGTGGGAATTTTTCTGCGGGCGTCTGCGGCGCCGCGTGGACGGAGTAGACCGCTGCTGTCTTGGTCACACCTTCCACTTGGTGAACCATCCCGTTTCGGTATTCCACCAAAGCCTGCGCAAGATGTATCGCATGGCATGTAATCGTGAGGAAGAGCTGGCTCTACAGCTCGAGTCCGTCGATGCACAGTTGGAGCATGCGACATCACTTGACGACGCGCTGCGCGGCATTGAGGCTGATTACAAACACGAAATGGGAGGACTAGAGCGCGGCAACCAAGATGAAGTGCAAGCCTTGGAGGAAGCAGCGTCAGTGGAAAATATGGAGCTGTGCAAGGCCCTTCAGGAGGCCATGGACACGCGCCGCCTCCTCATTGGGCAGTTGCAGGCCAAAGGATTTGACCCCGTAGGGGACGAGTTCCAACACCCATCCTTGATTGGTGTTCTGGAGAACGCACCGTTGGTGCCGAGTGACCAGCATGACATGGGCTGTTGTGAAAATTCCGTCAATGGCAGTTCGGGTGGCACAGAAAAGACGTCGCTAAGGTCCGCAGTAATCCTCCAGCGGCCACGACTGAGTGATGGCGGCTCTGCGTCTGAAGCTGGAGTTTTCAATGCCGCCACGACTGTCGGGGCCACCGCAACTTCGGATGCGGTAGTTAAGACAATCTCTCCGGTTGGGGATTCTGCGCCGACTGGAAAGGGTGCAGGGGCGGAGTTGTTGAAGTCTCAGGTTGCCGCAGCAGAAAGAGATGTGCATCGGCTTCAGCAGGGGTATGAAACACTAAAGGAGGAAGCCGATCGAGCAGTTCGCGAGTACAAAACCAGCTTAAACGCCTTAGAGGTGAAGCTTCGTGCAGCGTGTGATGCAGTTGCAGTGCTTCAGAAGGAAAAATCCGAATGGGAAGCCCTCCAGCAGCAAATGTCCCTAATGGTTCCTTAGTGCAATGGAACGGTTTTATTTTTTTTTTTTTGTGGCGCACCACAAAACAAAGGAATGGCTGGGAGGCTGGGCAAAAGCGAAAAAAATAAGAAGAAAAAAAGGATGTCAAGATGATGATGGTGGTGGTGCTGGCTATTCCCTGCTATCATCGGCACACTTCTCTGGCTCTGTCTCTTCATTCCATTTACAGGGTCATGTTTAAGCACGGCCTCATGAGCGTCTCAAGCAACGATGGCGCACCGCTCCAATCCCGCAGCGATGATCTGGAAATCTCCTTGGCGTATTCCGCCGGTGAGGCCACAGCGGGGGCGCTTCCGGAGAAATTCCTGAAATGCTTCCCACAAATGGTTCGGGATGTCTCCCTCTTTGGCGACATTCCCCTGCTTTCAATCACATCGTGCCAAAGAGAGGCCCTCACCGCGCTGGTGTCCTCCTACGGACCTTCCTGTATCGCCGTCGTTGCTGATTCTGAAGGACGATTCCACCTGCGCAGTGGCCCCGAGAACCCATACCTGCCGGCTATGCTCGCTAAGGAGTTGCGTTACCTGCACGACGAAGGCTCTAAAGCGCCAGAAGATAATCCACTCGTGCTAAAGTGGGCATTTACAAATCGTAGCGTACACCGCGAGGTGGTGACACTCCTGCAACTCCTCGCGCAGGACATGGGTGTATTCTGCGGGGAGAAGCTCTTCGACGGTGTGTATCTGTATCGTATTGAGGTTGCTCTTCATTACCTTCCGCAATGGGAGGCGGAGAGGCGGAAAATCCTTAATCTCTCAGTTGAGGTTGGCGCCGATCCTTTTCCAATTCCAGTGCAGACGTTGCAAAACCCACGCTTAATGGACATGTACCGTAGATGCGTACGCCCGTTTCTCTACGAGTGGAACTATACCACAACACGGTGTGATTTAAACATTCGCCGGGAGCCTAATGGTCAAGTGCCGAGGGAGGTGCGTGCTTTGGGTGCTTCCTTCTCGCTTCGACATGAAGTTAACTCGTCGGGGTATGCTTTTTTTCGGCGTTGGACGCGGCACCTTGTTCAGGTCTTTTCCAAGTACGCGGCCGAGTTGAAGCGACAGGATTCTAAAGGTGTCGAAAGGACGCTGGCGAGTTATGGCGGAGACCTTGACCTTGTAGATGTAGAGACCACAACACCACATTTTGGTTTCTTTACGTACTGCCTTGAGGGGCACTATTTTCGCAAAGATCTGGGGGAGCTCGAGGAACTCGCTCGCCGCACCGGGTACTATATGTACGTGTCAATGGAAAAGGATTTGGCGATGGTCACAGCGACCGCGCGAGCGAGGCCAGCGCTGGGGGAGGGATTTGTTCTGCTGTACCCAAAAGCAGGCAGCAATCTGCAGAAAACTACAAAATATGAACCGCCATCGTATGAAGTTGCTGGTATGCCACGCGGTATGCCTCAGCAGACTAGTACGTATCATCAGTTACAACAATGCAGTCCGAGTGGTGTCCATAAGGGGGTACCACAAGCGGTGCCGGGACGATGCGCTGATGTTGTTCCTCCCATGCATTTTGGCGAGAATAGTAGCGGTGAAAACAGCAGTGGAACCAGCAGCAGCAGCGACAGCAGTAGCGACAGCGACAGCAGCAGCGTGAGTGAAGACAGCCGTTGGAAGGCTCCAACGAATACAACAGAGGTACGTGCTTCTCTGCCTCCAATTCTTTCTGTCATGAGAGAGAGTGAAAACAAAAGCAACTCCTCACGACGTCTTTCACTTGCTGCAAGCAGTCTATACGACACCATTGTGGGCCGGTTGCAGCGTAACTTGCCACCTGGGTGGAATGTGCGGCTCGGTCCTGATGGGAGGCGGTATATACTGGATCACTTAAGGGGAAGGGCATACGATAGAGATTCGCCGGTGATATCAATGGAGTATGCAGCGGCACAACGCGAGTTGTACAGGGTTTCGGACTCTTTGGCATGACGTTTACTCCCACGTTGGGGCATTTTGATCACTGCTCTGCGTTGGTCGGCGTATGGGTGTATGAATAGGCTCCAATGGACCAATTAATCGTGTTTTTTCTTCTGGTGGGGCGCCAGATCTTTTTGTTTGTTTCTGCAGACCCAGCAACCCCGAGGTGCTGGGCGGTGAAAAAGTAGGGTATGATCAGATCCCCTTTACCCCTGCACCCCTGTTTCTTTTTTTTTTTTGCCTCCGTGCAATTGCGCCCGTTCGTGTGTGACCCCTGATGTTTTTGGATAGTATTGATTTATTCTGCTTTTGTTCATTGCGCGGCAATACCCCCCTCCCCCCTACACACACACACACACAAAGTGCCTGCAGACGCATACAAGGTGTGCAGAAGAAAGAAGGAAAGAAAGAAGGGTGATCCGTCCAAAGAGCGTCAAAACGCCGTCGGTGATACATCAAGTGCTATCGCTTTCGAAATCGTAGGAGAGAGTGAGTAGAGGTGCAAAGTGGAAAGAAGAAATATCCGACGACAATAGACTCTACAACTTGCTCATCAAGCAACTCCACACTCACACAGGCACACGCAAGGCTGAAGACAAGGAGTGAGAGGTAGAGAGTGAGTGAGCAAGTGATTGAACAGGAAACAGGAAAGAGAACGTGCTAAGTACTGCCTTGTGCAGCATCAGAAGCAGGACGTGACGGCCACAGTATGCTGGAGGAGGCGACACCACGCGCGCAACTCCACTTGCAGCGCATTCTCACCGGCTTGTCGGATGGCCCAAACGGAGACACTTCAGCAGTGGCGCCGATGCTGGTGCGAAGCTCCCCACCGCGTCACATTGTGCCAAAGGGTCGCATCAACATGGGGGTGCCACAGATGAACACTCAATCACACCGCGTAGACACGCGTGACCGAGCTTCCACGGGGATTTCAGCTGCGCATAGTAGCAGCGGTAGCCGTGTTGCAATGGCCAGGGGGTATTCGACATCGCCGCAGTACAAAACCGCTGCGACCTCTCCTCGGGCGAAGGCCTCCCGTGCGTTAGTTGATATGCTAGATTACTCACAGGATTCAGATCTGCGACGTCATTCGCCCTCTCACGAAATAAGCCCTCAAAGCGTCGCCCAACGACCGCGACGCATTGTTGGGGTCCCCAGAGGAAAGCTCTCTGTGTTCCAGGACTTCTCAACGAAGGGGACTGAGGCCGAAGATGCGGCGACACCCGTGCGGTTTTGCGGCTCCACATTTGACTCAAGGCGTTTGCTGCAGCAGATTGGAGAAGAAGAGAGAATCCGACGGCACTTCATTGAGGAAGTAGCCGCCTCACATATTGAAGGGATGCGGCAAGCCAAGTGCTATGGAGAAGTCTTGCTTAGACTACTTAAGGATGCAGCAACCACCCTGACACAAGTCTCTCGGTTTGTACGCACCCCCGCTGAGGAAGTTGTACGGAACCCAGAATGGCACCTGACGCGTGTCAGAGATGTCACACAGCAGGAAGCCCCTATGAACGTGAAGGATATGTTATTTTGCCTGCAGCGCATACCGGCAACCATGGCTGCCAACTACGAGCGCCTCATGTCGGCTGCTCACGGGGTCAGCGAAGTGGAGGAGCCAATGCCTATGCTCTCCATACCTCAGCCGCACCCACCACAGCACTACTTGCAGCAACAACAACATCAAAACTTGGCATCTCATGAAGCAAATTTGTATGTCCGCCGACCATCCTCTCTATTCTCTTGGTGTGGGGGTATGCAACCGGTTGTGTCTCGTCCGTGCCAATCGCTCAGTGGGCCCATGAGTCCCCATGGGCCGGGTATACTTAATGGGAGTTTTGAGAGTGTCGATGAAATGCCTTCCACCTCAACGTTTATGGCCAACATGGTAACACGTCACACGGAGCGTGAAGTGGATGCGGCGTGGGCAGTGGAGGACCTCCAAGAAGAAACTGTCTACTGGCAGGAGGAGGCTCTTCGAGCCATGTCGGAGGCGGAGAGGTATCTGCAAATGGCGTACACAGTACTCGGCTGGCCCCTGTCAGGTCCCCAAAATGGGGGTGGCGAATTGGGGCCACGAAGGATGTCTGTAACTGCGATGGGGTCGCCTTCGCAGAGGCTAGCCGTGCACTGCGCCTTTGTAGAGTTACTTCAAAAGATGGAGGAAGGTGGGCGAAGCAAAATCGAGGCACAAGAAACGCAGGGGTGGTTGGAGCTTCGCTCGAGTATATGGAATACACATTGTGTATGCAATTGCTCAGGTACAAATGGCGATGCCGAAGAGGGTTATCAGCAGCTGGAGAAGGAGAACAAGGAAGAGAAAGCAAGGAAAGGGGACAACAACGGTTGTGTCCAGTCTTCTGATCGAGTGGGTAACGCTTCACGCCTCTTCAAGCATTGCTGGACAAAGGGGGTCGCCGAGTCTACCCCATCAAAGGACAATTGTGCTGTGTCCGACAGCGATGATGATGACGAGCTCCCGGAGACGGCGCTTCGGCGTCTGCGCCTTGCGCAGCATCGCATCGAGGAGTTGGAGGCAGCAAACTCATCCCTCCGTGCTTCACTGTTGGAAAGAATCTCGTCATGATGCATGGTGATGGGGTCTGAGCGCGCCCAACATGCATTTATGTCTCCCCCTTGGATCATTTGCACCTACTTTTTTTTT
>NW_008825728.1:4079-7935 GCF_000691245.1 Trypanosoma grayi | reverse complement strand
GGGGGGGGGGGAGAGGGGAAAAATAGGGCAAGAACGGGGGTCGAATTTCTCACACTCCTTTCTTCTTATTTTTTTTCTCTGTTTTTTTTTTTCTGTGCGGCACTGAGACGAAAAGAAAAAAAAGAGTGAGTACCCGCTTGGATCTGGGGGAAGGGATAGTCACGTGCGGCCGTTGCAAAGAGGGATGAGGAAGAAGAATGAAAGTTGCTCTGGGGTGTTTCAACATCTACATTTGTGTACGTGTGTGTGTTTGTGCTTATCAATCTCTGCGCGTGTGTGTGTAAAAAGAAGGCAAAAGAAAAATGGGCATCTGCGTTGTCTTTTTTTTTTCTGTTGGATGTTTTCGTTTGCATTGGTGGGGACGTCTGGAAGCCTTTTTTTATTTCGTTACGCCGTCCTTTGTGTCCCCCACTAACTGCCATTTGTGCTTCTCCTATCATGCTTGCTAATAAGACTGCTACGCGGCGGCAAAACACGCGCAGAGGTTCACACACAACATAAAACAAAAATATTTGTGTGGTGAATGAGACAACGGCTGGATTCAGTGGTGTTTAGATGTATGCGCATGTATCTGTATGTGTTTCGCTTCTTGCACAGGTGTGAACACCTTCCTTGGCGTCATCCGCATGCATATGTACACAACACACGGTACTCTCACTTTTGTCACCCTTCATATACGCTATTGTTGTTTCCTTCCCTCCTTGCTTCTCTTCTCTCTATGGAGGCATTCTCTTTGTCTCTCCCTATTTGCCCTTGCTGTGATGTCGTGTATGTGTACTGATGTTGTGTGTGCCGGTCATTAGCGAGCTTTCATTAAGCCAGGCCCCACGCTACGCAATACACTGCGACCCCTCTTGTTCCTCGTTACCGTGCTGTATGAGCGTGTACGTTATTAAACGGTATACGAGGCGTTCTTGGTGTGATGTGGATGGTGCACATGGTATGTAAGTATGCGATGTTCATTTGGCATGTCGTGTCGCCATTTTTTTTTTTTTCAGTTGTTCATCTTTTTTAGATATTTCTTTTATTTTTTTCATTTCTCTTCACCCTTGGAAAGGAAGACGAATCGTTTCTTGGCAAAGAAAAACGTATTGATCACGGAGGCAGTGAATTGTGAGGCGCTCCACAACTACGTTACCAGCAGCAGCGGGATGGAGATTCATCGTTGTCAAAAGTCCCCATATTTTATTATTGGCATTGTCGGCATCATTAGCCTTATCATACTGGGTAATGCTGCGGCATGTGCTCAAGAAGGGAGTCAAGAACTTTCGCAAGTCGTCTTCATCAGCTGTAACAGGCACGACAAGGACCAGGGGTATTGGGATTTGATTGCGGCCGCTGTGGATAATAAGGAGCCCGTCCGAGAGGCGAAGAATCCTCGCGGACGTGTCACTGGAAGCTGCGCTGCTGCTCCGCCTGTTGACGCCCTCGTGTGGCTGGGTGACGTTGTGTACGCCGACAAATGCTCCTTTCTGAGAGGCTGCACGCCAAACAAGGATGTGGAAGTTATGCGGTCTAAGTTTGTGCAGCAGCGGAATGCTCCAGAATATGTCGCCTTTCGCCACACCTGTGTGCGGAAGCGTGACGCTTCGCCTAAACAACAACAAGGGGAAATGCGGCGAGTTATTGGTGTATGGGACGACCATGATATGGGGAAAAACGATGGTGGTTCAGAGTACACTGACAAGGATGTCGTGCAGCAGTTCTTCCTTGACTTCCTTGGCGTTAATGGCGATGATCCACGGAGGAAGCAGCGTGGTGTATACAACTTTGAGACTGTCCCATTCCGGGCATTGGGATTTGATGCTTTTGGCGGTGGAGACAGTGATCCTACTGCGTCTGCCGTGCTGAATGAGCTACGGCGCTTGTACGATAATGCAGTGTGTTTTCTCCTCTTAGACGTACGCTACTTCCGTGACCCTGTGAATGCCTCCCTCAGCGGAGACATGCTAGGTGGGGAGCAGTGGGCGTGGCTCGAGCGGCGCCTCCGCGACGACATCGCCGGCCAGAACCCCGCAACCGATCGCGAGCGGTGCGCCGTGACGGTGGTCGGGGGCGGCGTGCAGCTCATCATGGACGAAAAGGTGAGTGAAAACTGGGGCGCCTTCCCGCGCTCACGTGAGCGACTCTTCGCGCTTCTGCGCCGCCACCACAGCGAGCGCGTTCTCTTTGTCACTGGTGACGTTCACCTTGGCGAGATTGGGATGGACGTTACCCGTGACGCCATACAAACGCTTGGCTACCCCATTGTCGAGGCAACAAGCTCGGGCCTCACGCACAGTGCAGCAAAGTTCATTGGCCTGCCAACGCTTATCAAGATGGTGTTTCCCACCCCACGGCGCGTCGGCGTGTACGTTGAGCGTAACTTTGGAATCATAAAACTGGTAGCGGATCCACGTGCCTTCGCTGCATTATCGACTGGAACAGATAAAGAGCGAAGACACTACTTGGAGAAGCATATCAACGTGTCCATCACAATTCGAAGCATTCCAAAACAAGGAAAAGAGGTCCTGAAGCTAATGCTTCCACTGAGTGCCCTTACCTACACTTTCGGCTGCCAATTTATTCAAGCAAGCGTTGATCCCAATGGACATGTTTTTCCGTTAAAAGCCCTTATGGGGAAAACCTGTGATGAGCTACAAGGAAGAAACGAAGGTGGGCGAACGTCATCTTCGCCGCGTCCTTACCCCTCTAGTACACCTGCACCTATCATAACTTATATTATGCGCATTATGCAGCGTCACGTGTGGCCGCATCACACGCTGTTGGGAGTGCTCTTTGAGGTGGTGCAGACTGTGGTTGCGGTGGCGTTGGTGGCCATGTTGACGATGGGACTCTGTTATTGCTGCTGGAGTGGCAGAATGAAGGCGAAAATATCTTAATATGTTCGCAAGTGTAGTTATTTTTAAGAATACGGCGAGTGGGCACGAGCAATGACCGTGATGTTTGTATGAATGTCTCTGATTCTATTATTACTGCTGTTGTTGTTGCTCTTCACAACTGGGGACTTATGTTTCGCTCTCTTGTAGGCTGGACTTGTGAAACTTATAGGCATGACACCCTGTATGAGTGTGATGTACGTGTGGCTCCGCATATCCCTCTACCGGGGATACACCCTTACAGATGTCGTGGGAGATGTCATCCTCGATGGTAGCCAAACGCGACGGGAGACACTCAAGCTGCTTCCTCGGGATCAGAGTTGATGTTGTGATGTAGTGAGTGAGGTTATTCGCCAAATCATGCACATATGCATGTACATCCCCAAGGTGATGTTGAGGAGCTTGAACATTATCAACTCAATTGACCCTGAAACAAGTGTTTTATGCTTTGAATTCACGGGTACCAGCAGCTAGGTTATGAACTCCACTAATTAATCAAAGACTATCGTGCACTCGTGGTTCTTGTTTGCGCTGTTCGTTACCTCATCTAATCAGGGATTCCCCTTGGCCAAGAAGACCCTGTAGAATCAATCACCGTGGTGGTAGGACGCAGTTTTATCTTTTACCATGACGATCATCTCCCTCGTCTTATTGGGTATCGTGCTGATTGGTAACCGCGTGGCCGGTGCCTTAATTGCTCTGCATGCTGCGACGCGTAGTCCTGTTTACACAAACAACCTCCCAGTGAGCACTGTCAACTCTGCCCAATATGAAGGCATCTCCTGCGAGAGTGGCGCGCGTGGTCAGGCCACTGTCACCGTCACCACCAGTGTTGATCGAGGTAAGTTTTTTTTTGTCAGATATGTTATAGTCTTGTGATTTTTGTTTGCTGTTTTCTTATTGTTTCATGTTATTTTGAATACCAATGACATCAAGTCACTATTTTATTCTTTGTCTCCGTATTTTCCCTCTGGTTG
>NW_008825728.1:0-4008 GCF_000691245.1 Trypanosoma grayi | reverse complement strand
CATTTTTGCATGTCAAGTGTTACCCTCATTCATATTGTTTTCCATTGGCTCGCTCTCGCTCTCTTGTTTCCTTCATCCTAAGTCAGTGAGGAAGAATACGGAACGCAAAGGGAGACAAGTAGTTTCTGTCGCTTTGCATTCGTGAGGCCAAGATCCACACACACACGTACAATCACTGCTGGGCGAACACGAAGCGAAACGTTGGGATGCCTGACGCCAAGCGGGATGCCTTAACGGCTGCAGCGGACAGAGGCGCGGTGGTGCGCACGCAGGAGGGACGGGTGACGGAGCGAGAACTTTTAATTCCAGCCGGCGCGGCACAGCCTTCGACAGTCTCACGTACGCCGCGCAAAGGCCAGCTCATCTCTCTCACACCGATGGAGCGGCGACTAGTCATGGGTGTCGGACGCATGGGGATGACCATCGCCGACGGGCTAGTTCTCTCCAGCACGACGGCTAACCCCGTGCTGACAGTTGCCTTCATCGCCTACGAGTCCTACCGGGCCATCAGTGACTACCGTCACGGGGAGGTCAACACACTGGGCTACCAGACCAGCCTCTCGGATGTGGCCCTACGTGTCGGGAAAGAGGTCGGAACCGCCGCAATCGGTGTTGCCATTGGTCATGGAGTGGGGACGCTTATAGGACTGAGTGCTATTCCAGTAGCAGGGCAGATCTTCGCTACCACACTGCTTTCAGTTACTCTGGGGATTTGTGTTGGTACACTTCTTACAAGGTATGCGGATCGCATCTTTGTACGTCTTCAGCTGCAAACACAGTATGGCTACTCTCCAAACGAACAAAAATCGCGGAAGAGGTTTGAGCAGTTGTTGGAGGCCCAGCATGATCTATCTTCTTTTGAAACTTGTCGAATTGTACAGCACTACCGAGATTACAGAGTAGCGTGTGGCTGGGAAAGTCACACCGATGTCGACGACTACCGTGCTTCGGCAGATATTACGATGATGCCTGTTTCATTCCAACATTTTGGGATTGTCCAGCTGCAGCGTAAATGGGGTTTCCTCAACGAGCGTGGTGAATGCAAAAAGGTTTATAAAGCGCTCCTGTTGCTCCATCATCCAGACAAGGGTGGTAGTAGTGATCTCGCTGCGCAGCTCAATCATGATTTTGAGGTGTATGCCTTCTGCCAGGGGTGGCAAGAAGATTGTCCAGCTATATATCAAACAGGATCGACTACAGGACGAGGAACTACAGATTCTGAATTTAAAAAACGAAAAAAGAGTCCCATTGTTGACTTTCTGCGATCACTGTTTCGTCCTGCGAGTAACTCCACTGTGGAAGCAGAGGGCCTTCGGCAGCATGGGCTTCTGGCGTTGGAGGCTGGGACACCCTCAGAGCTACATCGTCTTGATGAGCTTAACTGGGAATTCAATGAAGAAGAAGATATAAAAGATGGGAACCCAGTCTTCGGCACGAGCGCAACGGTCAAACAACGCAGTGTTTCTCGTGTATTGGCATCAATTCAACGGAGTTATCAACTCGCTACAGAAGCAACCACATTTGCTGGATTAGTTCACTTGTACAAGCAGCCCGAGAGGTGGGCACAGTTGGAGCAAGATGTTTTCGTGTTCAACTGCCTGCAGGCGTATGTAAAAATTGTTGATGAAAAACCAGAGGGAGACATCTTCTTCGCGTCAAGAGAGCACCTCTGCCGCAGTTTCCGGTGGAGCACAAAGGAAGAAGCTCTTGCACTGCGTGAGGAACGGAGGGAGGCGATTGTGTCCCTTTGTTTCCCCCCAACGGTATCTGTCACCTTGATGGAGGCGCTGGAGTTGTGGCGAACGGCAAAGAGTCTTGCTGAGAGTTTTTTCAAGCAGTGTGCCGGTGGTGACGGGGATGATGCAGAGGCAATATCGGCGGTGGAAGGCACGGGCCAGACACTAGATACACTTTTGAACATACAGAAAGCTCTGCAGAAGATGACGGATCGCAGCACAGAGCAGTGGAAAGACACAGGGGCTTCTGATGAGGAGTGTGTGGAGCCATCCTTTGTAGAGGAAGTAAAGGGACTTGGACTTACTGCGAGTTGTGCACTTGCCGGGGCACACGCCTTAAGTATGCACGAAAAACTATGGAAAATGTGTGAAGACTATTTCAAAGGGCGAAGGCGGAAGCTTGAGACTCTCACTTCACTCCTAAATGAGATTGACGAGATACGAAGTCAACTTAATACTCTCCCTGTTAAAGAGTGCGAAGCACTCCAAGCGCGGCACGACGACTACATAAAGCAAATCTTTCTTGTTCACCATGTGTTCGGGGAAGTAGATGCTATCACCAGCGAACTGTATGACGTGTATACGATGCACCTCAGTGAAAAGTCTGGCATCCTCAAGAAGCTGCCTTCGTCGTGCGGGCTGTGTGTCCACGAGAAACTAGAAATGCCTCGCTTTGTAAAGTACGAGCGAGAACGCACACTGATGAATTACATGAATCTTGAAGTGGAACCCCGAAATGCAATGGACCCCGCCAGCTCTCCGGTGGGCTACGAGATGAGTGTGGAATGTCTCGGTGAGGTGACAGCGGTTGAGTTCGCGCTACTCCGCGCCCAGTATTCAGACCCTCTTACAGGCACCGTTACACCATGTTGGCTGAAGTGTTATACATTCTCGAAGAACGAGGGTGAAGAAGCACCGAATCGCGCTGCTGAGTTGTTTAGTCATATAATGGAGCGTGAAATTCGCGTCCCCGAATTGTGTGCGAGCCATCGAGTGACATGTGTGACAGATGTGTTTTGTGATGAATACACACGAAGAATATTCTTTCACGTTCCGCGAGGTGGTACGCAGTTACGTTTCAGTTCAACTCATGATGTTAACAGGAGGATTATGCGACTTGGGGTTCGCTGGCTTCACGACGCACTGCAGTCCATTATTGAGCTTCATTCATGTCAATTGGTGCATGGGGCCATTTCCCTTTCCTCTTTTACATATGATGACTTTGGAAATACAACACTGGGGTTTTTTTCTAGCGCGGCGCGTGACCATGTACGAGACACCTCAACTCCGTTGGATGATGTAATCAACTTTGCTGCCTNCCTGCATGCAGAAGTGCTTCCATACCTTCAAGGCGCAGCACTGCCAGTCACTCCAGTACGTCCATTACCCACCATGTCAAAGGTTGACGAGAGGTTTTCAGCACCTGAGCAAAAGAAACAGTTACAGCAACAACAACAACAGGAAGTGCTTCACGTATTTCGGGAGGTTGCAGACCGCTTGATTGGAAAAGTGGAGCCCCAGTGGTCTTTGCTGGACGCGCGAACGTTTGTAAGACGATTTTTGGAATTTAGCTACGACAGCGATGAGCGGAATTATCTTTTTACAAAGGAGGTGTCGTATCCCGCTTTCTGGGCGACACACAAGAGCATCATACCCGTCTCACTCGTTGCGGATCGCCGCGTAAATCTTGAGTTGCCACCGGGCGCAGGTGTGCTCCTCAACCGCAATCTTCACCTTTGGGAAATCTACTGGAAGTGTCGGCGAAAAATGGTTCAAAAACGTGGTGGTGGATTCTTCTCCACACCAGCAGGATTCAAGAAACGGGTTCCCTTCCTTCCTTGCAGCGACGATTGTGAGGTAAATGAGCGGTTTCTTTGGCGGACGTGTGGGGATGAGGAAGAGGCCTGGCAAATATGTCTTGAGGGCACCCTGGACACGGCCCTTCGGTTGCGTTTATGGCCCCCATGGGCGCAAACAGGGGGCAGGGAGGAACGCCGCGCCGGCGACAACGCCGCCGCCATTTGGGGGGTGGTTTTCCGCGTTTCGCTTGGCACGGTCGTTGAGGGCGATGGCGGCTACCGCCGTGAAAAGGGAGGTCCGAGTCGACGCCGGATCTCCTCATTACAAAAAGACCTCGAGCGGGCTGCCGAACAACACAGCGTGCTTCTGAGCGGGTGTGGTGGGGCCGCCTCCGAAAACTGGGAGGTGGAGGTGCCCTCGCCCACTGCGCGCTGCTATCCGGAGTATATGGTTTGCGCGCCTGCGTGAACTA
>NW_008825727.1:20676-31450 GCF_000691245.1 Trypanosoma grayi | reverse complement strand
CCTTGGTTTGATGTCCGCAAGTAAAAAGCACGCACTCGCTCGAAGGGGCATCACAGGTGTGAGGGAATGAAAAAAAAAAAGCATATATACGCGTCAATCGGACCACCAACCTTCCTATGCTTCTACGCGCAGCACTGGAAGAGACAGGTGAAGAGAAACAGCCCACATGCAGTACAAATAAGGTAGAATCCCTCTACGAATTCGTATCCACGGTCCTTGAACGGAGCATATGCGTCCCTCAGGGAATCGTCGTTCTGGCAGTAACCCTTCAGATACCCGTACACGAGAAGGCCCACACAACCTCCGCACCCGACAAAAGCAAGGGTAACGAAGAGTGATGTAATACATTTGAGACAGCACATCCCTTGCCTGGAACAAAGCTGCGCAATGGCGAGAACGAAAATAATGAGCCCCACGCCAGCACCGCCCGCTGCACCGCCCTCACTGATCTCAAAGAAGAGCTTGTATTGGTCACACGGACTGTCCTTCACCATTTCCTTTATACCAGAACGCACATTCTCACTACTGTACCAGAGTGTCTGCTCACTCTTATTACGTCCGGTCCCTTTACGGAACACCGCAAACAGATTGGCACAAACAGCGGCAGCGGTAGCCAAGATGGCTAACGGTAAGATCAACGCACGACAGAAGATCATGATTTCTTTCCTGGAGAGTTTGCACGAGCTTGCTTAGAAGGTCAAACACTACAATGAGATGTTGGGGAGAAGCGGCACATCAACACCTCAGTGATGGGGAGAGGAGGGAGAGTGCGACACATCATGGCCGGGGGTCGCAGTTGGCGTCTCATATGGCGGTGCCTTTGGAAAGAGGGTTTGATGCCAAAATTCAACTGATACAGTTGTTTGTACGCTGCAATGCTTCAATTAATGATCCCATGTAGACTCTAAATTCTTCAGGTCGTACGTCTCCGCTTGCCACTGTGACACCCTCGTTTGCGAGAAGTGCAGAGCGCACTACCCTCTGCCTTCTTTCCGGGTCGCCGACGAGGGCACAGCTGGCAACAGCATTGTTTCTGCGCTGTTCCGCTGCGTAGTGGTTGACGCAGTGAGGCTTTTTGATGAGAAAGTGAACACGGGAGTCCATCATGGTCGGCTCTGCTACTTGTGGCTGAGAGGTTTGCGAAAAAGCATTGAGTGGATCGTGCTCGTAATCGTATCGCAAGAGCGCGTATTGTGTGCGCAGCCCGCCAATGTCACCTTCCGCACCCTTTGTGCCGTGGACGCGCTGAACTTCGTCAAGAATGTACTTGCGCTGCTCCTGTGTGAGATCGTAGCGGCGACGATCAGCCCACAGTAACAGTTCATCGAGCCACGACGATTTGAAGAGGCCAAGGCGTTGTGTGGCGTGCTGATACAATTCTAGCAGTTTCGGCGATTCCACGCGAAGGTATATCTTCATTAGTCGAGACACAATGCGGGTGGTAAAAGGTGTTCCTTTCTCCTTTATTGCATGAAGGACTTCCTCCGCACCGGCGGCAGGGTCTGTTGAATTGTGGGCGTGCTGAAGAAGAACGCAGAAGTAAAACTCGTTGGTGCAGTGCATGAGGCTTTGTTCCTGACAGGGCCGAAGGTAGTCTTCCTCAAAACGAGGAACCTGACATTTAGACAAGGCGTGAATTGAGGTCTGCAGGAGGTACTCATTCCCGCGGCGGTCTACGGTTTGGGCACTTTCTACCAGCGCGTGTCTGGCCTGCGCGAAGGCCGCTAGAGCCAAGTCAACGGCTCGTGTCTCGCCTGCCGCGATGAGGACAATGCTCCAGACACCGATGCCTAGCTGTGCCCCGTCACGCAGCATTGCACGTGCTATGAAGACCATCTTCCCGTTTTCCTTCGCGTTTTGTAGTACAGTCAGTAGCTGGAAGATGAGAAACTCCGAGACCTGCTCCACTGACCTTGAATTTGCCGCTTTTGTTTCCCCGGCTTGTTCGGCTGTGTGGGTGCCATCCTGTATCCTTCGCGCCCGTGGACGCAAAAGATCGCCACTGCTTACCTGTTCGATTCCAAGAAACGTGCAGATGTCGTCAAAGTACCGAAGCGCCACATCTACATGCTGTCCCACACGGCACGTCGCAATAAGACTCGCGTAGAACCACTGTTCCTCCGAGACTACATTCCCTTCAGCGCCGTTACCTGCACTGCCGTTGCTGACGATAGTGCTCAATGTACCACTTCCATCGTCCTGTCGCACAGTGTCGCGTGGCTTGCGAAGGAATCCTCTTTGGAGGCAGAAATGAAAGAAGAGCATCTCACCCTCGTCGCCACACGAGGCATACTGCACAAAGCGCTGGACAATGCGTACGGCATCCTGCGCCATTAGCTCCTGGCACGGACCGGGGTATACTGCTGTTATGCACTCGTCGTATATATAGGCTGCATCCTGAATGGCCTGCTTCCCCTCCACGGTGTGTGTGCTGCTGTGGTTTGTGGCAATGCAGACGCATCGCCAGAATGCGCGGACCAAAGAGAAGGCACTCATGACTTCCCAGCCCATGGATGGCACCTGCTGCAGGTGCTTTACGCAATGTGAGGCCAGACGGCGGAGATCGGCAGTACGAGCGAGACTGTACGCGCTATCCACAACCGCGTCGGACACAACAAACCCTCCAGCAGCCACGTCGTCGCCGTCCGTCGCAGCACTGGCCGCCATGAGAGCCGCACGGGCGTAATACACCTCTAGACAAAGCTCATGGAGCTTCGCCGCATGTGCAAGGTGGGCATACTCGCGAATGCACTTGTTGCTCACCTCCCGCAGACGTCTGCACATCAGCTCTGTAACATGCGCGTGTACCGCACCAGTTTGGCTCTGGTCAAAATTTGTCTTACTAAAGCGATAAAGGCGACGGCTGAATTCATCTGCCGAGAGGAGTGTGAGTTCATGCGCCATACGCCGGTACGCCTCCGCATTGGTGTCCACCTTCGGTGGTGCAGCCGGTGGGTGAGAAGGCAAGGCGCCCTTGCCAACATGCAGCGTCGACGGCAAAACGCTTCTAACGCGTACCAATAGGCAATGCCGCATTTATTCCTTCCTTTCCGTCGTGCTCTCGTGCGTAAACGGAGCGACTAGTTTCATCATCTTTTTGGTGTGCGTACATGCATGTTTAGTTGCAACGACACGAATGAAGCAAGGGCGACGAGAAAAAAAAAAACAAGGAAAAAAACAGCGCGCACATACCTTTACCAGCGCACTACCACTGTAACCAGGAGAGGCAAACATCCAACTATCTCACACATTTACGGATAGAACCGCGAACTTCATACGCAGCTTTTTCTCCTTTTCTCCCCCTCACTCGTTACTGCTGGAGACCGCGAAGGGCTGCAGAAATGTCCGCAAAATTCAGCTTGACCGCAGCTTTCGCGCTGTTCTGCCGTTCCTCCTCCTCACTGAGAGTGACGGGGGCGTACACGTTGAGCAGGTCCAGTACTGGACCATTGTTCCATAGCTGCCACTCAGCCGAGTTCGGGCTATTCTTCTTCTTCGAAATCCACTTGCCCCACGCGCTCTGTGGGTCGTCAAGACTTCCCGCATGCCGCACTGTCGGCATTGGCTCTGCCGTATTTGGAAGATCAAACACGTGCTGGTGTAGAAGCCGGCACTTCTCCGCGTTACCGGGGCAGAGACCCATTAGGAAGCATATACACAGGTCGTACGGCGCACCGCGAAACAGGCATGTCTCGCCGTGCAAGCACGTCCCCCACACGCGACAACACGGGTGTGTCTCCTCCTTCCACTGTGCTGCCGCCGCCGCTTCCGGGCCTCTGCCTGGCAGTACCGCGCCACCACGGGCAGACGGCACCGTGTTCATTGCTATAGCGGGGAGGTTCTGGATGTGCGTGGGCCGATCGCCACCGCCGAGCATTGGGGCGGCGGTGCGCTCACCTGAAGGCGCCACCGCCTCAGCGGGGCGACTGGAAATGTCATCCGACATCTCCATCACCTTCGACGGCTTGTAACTAAGCCAAGAGAGAAGCGATGGAAAAGGCACGACACGGCTGGGGCGGTAGGAGCGCGGACGTATAATGCGAGTGAAGCACCGTGTGCAGAGCATCACCTGATGCACCGTGTCCACAGCGATGGAGTCGGAGATGATGTTGTCCCGACGGCATTTGTTGCAGTAAAAGGACGCTCGCTCAGACAGCTGCCAGAGTTTTGTCTTCAGCGCTGCCTGAGCGTTCGCGTCTGGTGGAAATTTCTTCTCTCGCGCGTTGAATGTCGCGAAGTTGTTGAACGTCAGGCGCCTGGGGCCACGACCGCTGCCGCTGCCACCGCCGCTTTCCACCGGTGCCACTGACGTGCTGTGATCATTTACAACGACGAGGGGACGGCTGTGCTGGTACGGTGCGCCTCTCCTCGGTGTAGCGTATTGCTGTAGAGCGTTACCACTCCGTTGCTCCCTGCCCATCGATCAGGCTATCTTTCTTCACAATCACCCTCTTCCTCTTCTGTTCGTTTCCACCCACACCACCAGCAGCGGCTAAAAGGAATGGAGATCTAGCTCCGTCGCACTTGCGTTGTAAGGTGAAGGCAAAGTGAGAGAGAAAACAGGCAGGATGAAGCAGCTGAAGGAGCAACGGCCGAGACTAATACCAGCAATTCTAAAAACAGACGGGGAGGGGTTAGACCTTGTGTGTCACAACAAGTAGAAAATGAGAAAAAAAAAGGGCCTCGTGTCACCGCGAAAAACCTTCACAGGATTCTTCTCCCTCTCGCCTACGCGTAGCCGAACTTCTTCAACACCTCCACGTTCTTCTTGGGCATCTTCGCCAGAGCCGCCTTGCGTGCAGACTTCCAGGCGGAGCGCACCTTCTCTGTCTTCTTGTGGTGGCGGGTGGCCTTCTCCACGCGGGCCGTCTCAAGCTTCTTTACGACGTCGCTGTACTTCCAGCCCACATGCTTGCACATGTTGCCCAACACCGTGTAGGGGCGCTCGCTGCGGTAGCAGTAGTGGCGCTGCGCCTTGGGGATCACAACGCGGCCGCCGGTGCGCACCATGTTGGTGGGGACGCCCTCGTAGGCGACGAGCTGCCGCAGCGCCCGCTGCCCGCGCTTCGTGTAGCGCGGCAGCATCGAGCGCACCGTGCGGACGAACACATCGGAGGGGCTGCGGTGGTGGAAGGGGCCGAGCTTCGGGTTCGACAGCTTGCGCTTGCGCAGGAACTGCAGGTACTTGATCTTGTTGCGGATCTCCGTCCCTGCTATCGTCAGCTGCTCGCAACGCACCGCGGTGATCTTCTTGCCGAGCAGCAGCTGCTTCGCCACGATGGCGGCAGCGCGACCGAGCACGTGATCCTTGAGGTCCAAAACGATGATCTCCGGGCGGTGCTTCTTGATGTCTTTGCGGCTGCGGCGATCAGCCGACTTGCGGGTGGGNAGGTCCAAAACGATGATCTCCGGGCGGTGCTTCTTGATGTCTTTGCGGCTGCGGCGATCAGCCGACTTGCGGGTGGGGAGAACCATCGTTGCTTGCTGTTTCGCCGGTGACTCCTGGACTGAAACACAACAAGAAGGGAAAGAGACAACAACAACAAAAAAAAACAGCAGAAGTAAGAATAAAAACGAGCATAACATGGGTCGACGTGGCATACAGAATGAACAAAGATCAGACAAGCAGGCAGTATGGCCCACATATAGATAGATAGATATATAAGCATTGTGTAAGGATGGACGGTGCGGCCATGTGCTCAGCTAGAGAAAGTACCCCAGTAGCCACCATAAAGAGAAACAGGCGCACAAACTCATACATACACTCTATTACACGTAGAGAACAACCCTCATCCTTGCGTGCCGTGGCACGAGACGCACACAGAAGGGGGGAAGGAAGTAGAGATTAGTGCGCTTCGCATGGAGTGGCAGCCGGCCCTTCCCACGCATGAACGCACACGCACAAAAACACCAAACCTCCATGCCTTCTNCATGGAGTGGCAGCCGGCCCTTCCCACGCATGAACGCACACGCACAAAAACACCAAACCTCCATGCCTTCTCCCCCACCCATCTGTGCATATGCAGGTGCACGCGCATGTATTTTCCCCTTCTTCGCTTTCGTCTTTCCCCCCGCCTTACTCAGTACGCTTAGTGCAGACGCATGCTTGTTTGTTTGCTTTTTGTGTATGTGTATGTGTATGTGTGTGTGTGCATGTGCAAGACCGAGAAGGAAGCACCTTTGCTTTCCGTTCAATATACCCCATGCATTCTTCTTTTACTTTTTTTTCTCTTCTGTGGTTCTCTCGTTAGCGGCTCATTTTTTTTCTTTTCGTGGGAGCGATGATGATGATGATGATGATGTGCGGTTCCTATTCTTCCTCCCCCTCACCTGCCTCGCCACCACAGCTCCTCCCCCCTCCCCCTCCAATCGCCCTTCCCGCGCGCCTCGTCTCCGTTGTTCTGCAATCATTATCGTGTCCTTTCTGTCACGCACAGGCTCTTACCACGCAGTACATACGCATACACACACAGACCTCATTAACAGCTTTCATTAATACGCCGGCTTAAAAATTTGGAAGCTACACTTGCAATTCTCGTCCATCATCATCATAGCTCCACTGTTCGTGAACTCACCGCAGTAGTTCGATGCGCTAAAGATCGTAACCAGCCGCCTCTCCGCGAAAAAGGAGTAGCCGTTGTCGACCACCTGATGGGCACGCAGCACAATGTCAATGCTCAGATTGTCGCAGACCCGCTTTACCACGTCCTCACCGAATGTGTAGCTGACGCCGCGCTCGCTTTGCATCCAGCCGACGCTGTTCTCCTCGGGGTCCGACCACAAAATGTCGCAGGCCAAACCTGCGTCCGGCACCACCAGCGGGCGACGAATCTGGTTGATCTGGTCAAAGTGCCGCAGCTCAGGGCTTAGGCCGCCGTGCATGCACAGCGCAATCTCTTCAATGAGGGCGGCGATGGGGAGGCAGTTGAAAACGTCCGTGAACTCCTTGAACAGCTTCACCGAGAAGCGGCGCTTCACCTCATCGAAGAAGCCGTATATTCTACAAATGCTGTCGGACTCGTGATTGCCGCGGAGGACGCACATCTTGTCTGGGTGCAGCACCTTCAGCCCCAGCAGCACGACGATCACCTCCGTGCCGTGCTTGCCTCGGTCCACGTAGTCACCGAGGAACAAATATCGCGACGCGGGCGGCATTCCACCGGCGCGGAAAATCTCTAAGAGATCGTTGATCTGACCGTGGATGTCGCCACACACGTTGACGGGAGCCTCCACGTTCACCAGCATCGGCTGGGACATGAGTAGCGGCCTCACGCGGCGAAGGACAGTGCGGATGATGTCCTCGTTGAGGTACCGCTGCGCACTCTTCCAGTCGCGTAGAATAGCGGTGACTAAATGTCGGATGGCGGATTTCTCCTCCTCCTCGAGCGTCAACTCGCGCCGCGGGACGGTGGCGACTTCGCGCCGTTCATGCGGCTTCTCTGCAGACTGGGAGCGGCTTCTCTTGCGTGTGACCACGGCGGCCATGTCTCACCTCACTGCTGTCGGGGTTGTGAGTATTATATATTTTTTTTCTTGCTTTCTTTTTTGGTCTGCGGCTTGTAGGATAAGCCCGCCACACCACTCTGTTTCAGCAAAAATAGAGTTTGCACACACAGGCGCTGTGTACACACGTCAATGCCTCACAAACACACGGCCTGGGACAAACGAATAGTGGTAGTAGTAGTGGTGACAGTGGTGCGTGTGATGTTCTTCCACCTCCGGTTCCCCAATGTGTGCTGTCTCGCCTTTCTACACCTATCTCCTATGCGCATGCGTGTTAACAAACGCGACAGACCAGAATAATAACAGAAAAGAAAAACCAATACTACAGGCATCACTTCACACCTGAGCCCTGCGTGAATGCACAGAAACAGTAGAAGAAATACCTGGTGTCATCTCTGGCGACTTAGTGTTATATATCATCTTTACTTCATAGTGAAAGAAATTGGTGCTAAATAAAGCCCACACGCCGACCCTTTTCGCCCGTTCTTAGCTTACACTTTTCTTTGCTTTTCTTCCGGGGGAAAATGGATTGCTTAAATCTTATTCCAGGCGACAATATCCATTGACTGCACATCATTCTCAAAGGACATCACCATGTCTTCCAGATCATCGCCAGAAACCTTGTCGTCCTCAATAACGATNCAATATCCATTGACTGCACATCATTCTCAAAGGACATCACCATGTCTTCCAGATCATCGCCAGAAACCTTGTCGTCCTCAATAACGATGAGCTGCTGCAGCTTCTTCACGCCGAACGCCACCGGCACCAGCTTGTGGTCGCCCCAGAGCAGACCGTCACGCTGGATGGCGTGCAGCTTACCGGCCAGCGCCTCAAGATCGACGGTGTCATCCCACGGCTTGATGTCAAAGAGGATAGAAGACTTCGCAATGACCACCTTCTTCGCCTTCTTGGCTTCAGCGTCCTTCTTCTTCTTGGCCTCGAGCGCGGCTGTCTCCTCTTCCGTGGCGTCGCCGAACAGATCAATGTCGTCGTCGTCNGCGTCCTTCTTCTTCTTGGCCTCGAGCGCGGCTGTCTCCTCTTCCGTGGCGTCGCCGAACAGATCAATGTCGTCGTCGTCGTCGGCGGCCTTCTTGGAAGAAGACGCGGCGCCCTTGGCGAGCTGGTCACGCTCCGCCTGGTAGTACGACGCCATGCGGGCGGCCCACTCAATCACGGCAGTGTGTGAACCAAACATCTCGGAAAAGACCTTCGCATCCTCCTGGCTGGGACTAAAGCCTGAGACGTACGGCTGAGTGCCGAGGCGACCGTTGAGTTCCTTCAGGGTGGTCATAGTAACTTCTTTGATGTGTGTGCGGGAGTAGCCGAGTACGGATCTGTAGCGCGGATAAAAGATGCGTCGTCCCCATGAAATCAAATTGATAGTGGTTGTTGTACAAACGAAAAAAAAAAACGGAAATCGAGAGACATGATTATATATATATATATATATATATATAACCTAGAGACATAGAGAGGCACAGATACACACACACACGCAATGATCGATGTGGAATTTTCTTTTTTTTTTTTTTNTTTTTTTTTGGGGGGGGGGGGGGGGGGGAGGTTCCATGCAGCACCGTGCAGACACAAGTGCCATACGCACGGCGTCATGTTGGCCTGCCATGCAACGGGGCATCCTGCGCGTGTAGCGGGGGACTGCCCGGCTCATGTCACTCCTGTTGCAGCCGCCTGTGGGCAGTCACGAGTCCCAACGCGTCGTGCATGATCGAGTCCATATCCCCCTCGGACACTCGAATGTCGCACTCTTTGCATCGACGTGCACCAAAGCTCATCATAGGAGGGTTGCCCTTCAGCGGCGGGGCAAATCTCGTTTTGGNCTCGAATGTCACACTCTTTGCATCGACGTGCACCAAAGCTCATCATAGGAGGGTTGCCCTTCAGCGGCGGGGCAAATCTCGTTTTGGCGTCTTCCCAGTGCACATTGCAGCAACGCAAAGGCCAAACTACCGGGCTTTCGTAAGCGATATAGTGCAACCCCAGGAGCTCCGCCAGCTCCTGGTACATCGCGTAGCGGAAGCCGTGGGGAAACAACTCCACCACAACACTACCTGGACGCATTGCCATGATGTTCACAACTCCAGCACCGTGAGCGGCAATGAATATCGAGGTGTTGTGCATGAAGGACGCCTGACGAGCGTACGGCATGCGGATGAATGTCTGCATCGTCACTCCAACACCGCAGGATCGCAAACGCGTCTGCAGTTTCTCATACCACACGCGTTCCTCAAAGTGCCGCTCTCCCAATCGTTGAAGCAGCAATACAGTGACGCCATCTCCAGGGTTCGGAACGTCATAGTACCACAACAGGCATTTCCGGAAGAATCCTGCCTGCGCGCGGGTACGAAACCAACGAAAACGCTCCCACCGCGAGATTATCCACAAATCCTCCCTGCCCACCGAAGGAGGAAGAAGAGCAGCATCAGCAGCAGTAGCAGCGGAAGTCTCACTGGTGCGGGGACAGAAGAAGCCCCGCTCCTTCATCGCTTCCTTGTAAAAGATCTCATCCACACGCAATGTGGTATTTCCGGATGAACTTGTGGTGGCGACAAAATCGATACCCCATGATGTCATTAATGCAATGAACGGCGAGTCACTGCGGAACAGTGCATGAAACCATCCTAGAATGACAGCTCGAAACGACGAGTCCAGCCTTGGAGAGGGGTATGACGCGCAAACATTGCCGTAGAAGAGCGTCAGATGCACACGAAGACGCGCGGTGGCATCCTTCGGGTCTAGTTGCCGGCACTGTATCGAGCAAGGGGCAAGGTAGTCCAGCAGGAATGCCATCAAATGCGGCGCGTCTTTCGTGGTGTGTCCCAGCCGGCACAAGTCGGACGCGAGATAGTACAGCACCAGCGCCTCGTTGCGCTGCAGGAAATGGCGACAAGGCGGCAGCAGCTTGGGCGACGGTGTGGTGCGCTGCGGCGTCACAATGACAAAGCGGTCACGCAATCGCTGGAGGCATCCCTCGTACGTCCGCACGGTACCAATTCCACCGGAGAAGACGCCGGGGTTGTCGAACTCCTCCTCCTCCTCCCCCCCCATGGCGTGCCGCTCGCGCGCGCAATATGGCACCACCGTCTCCCCCTCCGCTAGGGAGTTGTGGCCAGCGGCGTGGGAGCACAAGAGGACAACAGCTGCAATGGTGTACAACCACATTAGATCGTCCCCCTTTCCCGTTGGTTTGAAAGCCAGCAAAACAAAACACACACACACAAAAACAGAGATAAGAGAGAGAAAAAAAAAA
>NW_008825727.1:3361-20658 GCF_000691245.1 Trypanosoma grayi | reverse complement strand
AAAAAAAAAAAAATTCAGCGAAAAAAACTGCAGAAAGTTTGGCCTACCACAAAAGGCACGTGATGCAGTTAGGCGAAGCAAAGCCGAGATACAAAAACACGGCTAGTGATGGCCGCCGCCCTGCAGAAGGAACTCCAGGGAGGCCTTGACCCCAGACAGCAACAGCTGCGGCAACTTCGTATGAATTGTTTCTGGAGCCACGTGATGCTTCACCTCTTCCAAGGAACACACCTGCACAAAATGTTCGAGTGAGACGTACTTCAACAAATCCCGCGGGCCGAGAGTGTTTTTAATGTTCCTCGCACGCTCCACACCGGCATCCACATTCTCCTCCTGGGTCGTGGCTGCGGTTTCACGCGAATGCAACAGAAGTAGTGATGATGAAAGGGTGACGGACGCAGGGCTATTGAACGCAAACTTCTCTAGTTCCCCTTTTAAAGCAGAAGCAAATGCAACATGGACCCATGTATAGTACTCCTCGGGCGTCGTATACGCGACGAAGGATTCCCAATCGGCGTGGAGAGCGTAATTGTGAACACCGACTGTATTCATGAGAAAGCGTGCCGCCTCCTCGCCCTGTAGGCCATCTCGCCTTGCGCCTCGATCCAACGCCTGGTACATCGCAACTGACACAAACTCACAATTGGTGGCATTCCACGTCTTGCTTGGCCCCAAACCTTTCAGAAGCAGCTCCGGTCCACCAGAGCATCCCGCAGCGCCACCCAAGGGCGTCGTCAAGGTGGAGTTCCTCTTGCTGTCGGTTGCAGAAACGGGGTCCGCGAGAGGCACGACTGCGGCGGCGTAGAAGTTGCGTTCACTCTCCAAGTATTCACCGTGCGCCTTGGGTATGCAGTCCGGTTCTTGTAACAGTTTAGAGTAAAACTCAGCCGTGTTGCCAAAGCCGTCAAGAACACTGGCGACGGGTCGTGTGAGAAGTCCAACGGCACCTGCTGCAATGCCAGTGCAAAACCCAGCAATGCCAGCATTACGTGCGCCGTTCCATGGGCGGGAAACAACACCCTCAATGCCGCCACGCAGACCTTGCGCAACGCCCCACAAAACGCCACTTGGCTGCGAAGAATCATTTAAACGTTCATTTTCATCTCTTGCCTCAAGCCAGTCGTTGTCCCATGAGATGCTCGCCGCCGTTCTGCTGCCCACACGTGAAAGAAGACCAACAGAGTGTAGTGTAGAGGATGTTGTGGCAAGGAGGAAAGCGCGTGCGCCCTTTAGTGGATTCATATCGGCTGTTTCCACCACAAACGACCGAACACCTTTCCCCCAGCCGCTCATCAGTGCCAACGGGTTGCCGAGCACCTCCAATGAACCGACTATTTTATATAGCTGTAGGAGAAACTGATTGCGATATGATGGCCACAGCATTGACACAAGAGCCCCCTGCAGCGAGTTGCTGCATTGGTTGACATCCGTCCTCTCTACCTCACCAATGATCAGCGGTGCCCGCTCCACAGAGGGCACCAGCCGGCCACCCATTGTGAAACCGGCGAATGGGTCAAACTTACCATCACTGCGGCGAGTGATGGTGAGTTCGAGATCAATCCGTGATACCATCAGGTGTCCAATGTGACAGTTATAGATCAAAATATCTTCAGAGATAACAGATGATTCGGGGGAAGTGTTTTCGGAGGTATCTTCCGAACCACCATGTACGGTCTTTGCGATATCCATCTGTTCCACCGCCTCCAAGACGCATATGCCCGCCTGGCGCAACACAAACAACAAGGAGTCAGCAAGGTTCAACGTCATTGGGGCCACATTAACACAGAGATGTTGGAGGGGAACAGTCACAATCTTTGGTGAAACATGGCTTCTCTCTGTAGTAGCCTCTTCTTCTGGTACGAGCGCATGCACATTGATAGAGAATGATGGTTTACCGCCCTCCTCTTGACATTTATTGATTGTGTCCTCCCCACCATCAAGGCAGACGATAATGGGATGAAGAGGACGAGGAGTAGTGCAGTCAATGAGTGCCAGGCGGCCAACATCAAGTCGGCCGAAATAGTGACGCTCATTAATAGAGATAGCACTGTAAATACCAACAGCCTGCACGAGGATGACATCAAGTTCGCTTCGCTTGAGAGCAGCAAGAAGCTCGGCGTTAGTAGACTCGGTAGTTGCCATGCAACCAAGACGGAGTTGGTTCCTCTTGATCAGTGTAGCGAATGGTGTGTTCTGAAGAGACGTCTCACTCTTTGGGACGCATATTGAGGCAATATGCAGCGAAAGCGATTGAATAAATGTTTCCAAGTGGATAATGTAACGGGGCTGAAACAGGAGTGAATTTTCAAGTGAACGGTCTACTGTGACAGAGACGTAGTATCTCTGAAGGCTGTAGTCGTATGTACAAAGAACAAACATGTGCTTTGACGTCTGCACAGCCTCACGTGTTGTAGCGGCCTTGGCCAAGTCAATGGTGCAGCTCTGTGAACGTTCACTCCCACCAAACAACGTCAATCGCATGATTGGCGTCACGTGTTCACCCTTGAAGCACGTCACACCGTCAACGAATGGCTGAAGAATGTACACATTTACAGCTCGTTCATCTCGTGACGCAGAGTTCTGAATCTGTTCGTATTGCAACAATCTCCCCGTACGATTCTCAACAACCACAGGAATATTCTCATCAAGAGTGAAATCAACAACAAAGTAGCCATTTTTATGGCGTGACGGCGCAATAGAAAGGCAAGTGAAACGCTCACGCTCACCTTCTCCACCCACAAACTTTGGGACACGCAAGCTCGTGAATATCCTTACACCCAGGCTCAAGTGCGCTGCCGGCATCTGTGGCACGTCAACTCCCATGTTTTCTTCACGAATAAGATGTTTCATGACGATGGGCACATTCGAGCTGGACAGTGTAACGAGTTTTACTACCTCGGACCATGCAAAGAGTTCCTTCTCGTCAGTGCCGTAGCGCACCTGCACAAGTGGATCCATTGCAGAGGATGCCGCGAACGTCGTCCACTCCATCGTCATCCGTGGCGCGATAACGGCCGTTTCCTCCAGCCCCACACAACGAACTGTCAACGGCAGCGTGTGACTCTTGTTGCGGAACACCCACATTGACTCCAAACGAACCACCGGTGTGGGAGTGAACACCTTCTTCATGCCGCCTGTACGATGCGCTTTGAAGATGCGGACTATGTCTCCATCTACACTCTGAAGCATACCCGAGAAAGTTGGCGCATTGCATGCAAACTTCTGAGAATGCTTCGCTGTGTTGCTACCAGCCACAATGCAGACAGAGACGGCAGCATTAGGCTGTGGAAGGCGCTGCCGGGTACTTGAGTGCGTCACAGACAACTTGTCTCCCGGCGCGAGTCCCACCCCGCTCTTCTGCCCAATCACCAGTTCCTTGGAGTCGTCGTATACCCACACGGGGAAAGAGAGCGCATTCACAAGGATGACCGCCACGCGCACAACAAATTTCCAAGAAGCTGTGCGTTCGACAACGAGGGCGATTATTTTTTCTTCACCAGGAGCCTTCATGCCAACTGTTGTGGTGCCTCTGAAGGTGAGCGGTACTGGCTCCAAAGAGCACAAGCGTACACCGTTTGCCAGCTCACACGTTAAGTTTATCATGGGCGTCTCATCATCACGGCACTGGGAGAAGCAGTTGAACTCTTCTTGGTCCTGCACAAACGACAAATCAGTAGCAGTAGAAGCAGCAGCAGCAGACACTTGTGCTGAGGACGATAATGGCGTTATAGTGACAGCGAGTGGTGCTCCTGTTTGATTAAGTACAGTGGCCAGTGGGCACACAGAGAGCTCGACTTCATAACGGGGCAACAAACGTGAGGTACGTGGTTGGCTCTCCAATGCCACTCTCCGCGTTAAAACCAGGAGGATCCCGAATCCATTCGCTTCTTTCCTCGTCTGCTTTGTGTCACCCTCACCGTAATGGTCCTCAGTGAGTGTAAGTGGCACAACAAGCGTGTTATCATCATCCATGTACGCACAGCGTGGGAAAACGTTGTCGTCGCTGCCACTGTTTGACCAGGTATCGCCGCGTCCCTCCGGCAATAGCGTGAATGCGCTTATAAAAGCTTCCAACGTCATAAGTGAGTTCTTCACGTTCAGCCGCCATCCCCCTATCATCAGCGAGAGGGGCTGGCGCAGGCACGGGAGAGTAGCATAGCGTGTCTCCTTGGGGCGTACCACAAATGGTTCAAGAAGGCTTGCAGGGAAACATACCGTATACGTGGCCAGTTCATTCTTCACCTCCACAGAAGTAGTAATGTCCACCACACGCTTCATCTCGTCCAGGCGCATCGCCACATCCATGACTCCAGTAGAGCCTCCTATGAGAGGGAAACGATACGTCTCTCCACGCTGCATAACCGATAAGTCCACCTCAGTTCCCAACGCGCCGATGTTCTTGTATTGCTTGGAAATTTCTTCTTCTTCACCATGAATGACGCGGAATCGAGTCTGGTTGTAGTGGAATAGATTCGCCTTGACCAGTTTCTCCAGTGGCAGACTGTATAACTCGTTTTTTTCCTCTTGACTCCTCTGCTTCGCACCACCCACAGCCGATATCAAAAGTGGTATGCCAGTCTTATTACAAAAAGAGTAGATGCCAGTACGCCGCAGATCGAGGCGGCAACGAAGGAGACGCAACGCTGTTACCAAAGGAACTGTCACAGATGCATGGGGGCACGTCAGTGCACCCTGCAGGGAGAAACCGCCACCAGCATACCGCGCGTAGTCCACTGCTACTTCAGACGACACCGCGATGACCTCGCGCGACGGTTGTAATTGTGGGTAGTCACTGACACGCACCACCATGGACGCCGTACAGGCCATACGATTAAGACTGCGGTTTCCCTTTGCCAGGAGAGCAAAGGAGTTCAACATAATCGTCGCCTCAGTCTTGTAAAAGTCGTTTGTTAATATGAACTCCATTTGAGGAGCTGAGGCGCCAAACTCAATTAGTGGAGTTACCTCTCCTTCATGTGACCACACTAACGAGTTCTCAACAGGAGTTTGGTGAACAGTGCTGCTTGAGAGGGAGGATGGCGTAGGCTTGGAGTGGCTAAAGTCCCGTCCATCCTTCGTATGAGCCGATTCCAGTGCTGTGGTCCCCCGCATTGTTGAGCCAATGTGCTCCACGCCTTGCCGCAGTTGGTTGTAAGTATCCAATAGGAGCCGGAGGTTCCCCATCGAAAGCGTGAAGCCTGTCGGGGGCACACTTGCTCGTACCACCGTCATGCCAGCGTTGGTGCGGTCCTCTTTAAGCTTGTGATGCTTCACATGGACCACCAAGCCCGTTGGTTCTTTGGTGATACGACCGCTGTCACACAGAATCGACACATTTGACAGCCCAACCTCGCCACTCTCGTCCATAAAGTCTCTTACCCCTCGGTTGGCTTCAAAGCAGTTTTTCTCAAGTTTGTACCGCGCGTACGCTTCGCATGAAACAGCGATGGTCTGGCGTTTTGACCAAAGCTGCAACACCACATCAGCAGAGACATCGAGACTCACCTTGAGGTTGTACCATCGCGCATTATTCAATGCCAGTGTCATTGAAGGAGTAGCAGCCGCCGGAGAAGGGGTCAATGGACCTCCTACGGGAACCACAACCACTGACTCCGTTGGGGCCACAAAAACCGAGCGTCCGCCCAACTTCACGTAATCCATCACTTTTCCGTGCTCGAGAACAAATGGGACACCCTCAAACACAACAGTAATACCAGGATCAACAACAATAGGCAGCTTCTGTGAACCATCTGCGGCAACAAGAAACGAAACGATAACGCGTGCATGGTTGATACACTTTACGGTGATCCGATTTTGTGGGCCTTTCTCAATGGGTTCCTTGGCGAATCGAAGGCATGATCCACGTCTACCGCCCAGTGTAAGATCCGCCTTCAGACAGAAATCGTGCGTTATGATGATGAGCCGTTCGTGGTGGTCGCCGCCAGAGCTGCTGCTGAGTGTGGAACTCACATCTTTCACGTGGCGGGAGGGCACCCACGAGACCGCCGTATTACGCGTGCGACACATGCCCGAGGCGACGTGCACAAGAACATGCTCGTTCAGCGTGCTCAAAAGCTGTGGAGATACCGTAAGCTTCACAGCGTGCGCACGTGCAATGACATCCACGAGGCGCGACGGCATCTGCTCCGACACTGCGACGCCTTCGGCCGAGGACTCCGAACGTGTCTCCGCCTCAACAGAGGAGACTTCGTACCAGAAGTAAAGCGCCCATTGAGATGGGGCATCAAGCGCCCCACGTGGGGCGGTCGCACTGACAAACTCGTTCTGTATGGCTGGATCCACTGTACTGGTGATGGAAAGCACTTGTGCGAGGGTCTTTTCATTCACACCCATACGACTCCGTTCAAAGAACACTTTATGCACGCTCACCCCAAAAAGAACGGAGGGCCTCTCTACCAGTAGATCATCCGACTGGGAAGCACATACATTCAGTGACACCAGCGGGACACTGAAGACCAGCTTGTCGCTACACAGCGGCGTTGGTGGCGCCGCCACAACTGCGGCAGTATTATAATCGTTATTGTCATGCCGGTATGCAGCAAGTGGGAAGCAGAGAAGGGGCAGCACAGCCTGCGCGACCGCCTCCACACAGCACTGCAACGTGTCACCGAGTGGTATGAATGCCTCCAGACTGCTCAGGTGGACCACCACAGAGCGCGATTGCGCCACGAGGTTCTCCTCCATGAAGCACGTACATGATATGTTCTTTACAAGGGGCGATAGCAGACCTTGTGGGCGACAATAGCGAATGACACCACTTTCCGTCTCGAATGTCAATGAACGCCCCGCCGTATGAGCTGTTTGTTTCAGTATGACAGCAGGAAAAACCAAATCAACGCTTCCGACTTTCAACCCACTCGACGCAGAATGTCGTGAGAGGAAGAAACACACACGAAAATCCATCNTGTCACAATCACAGACTGCTTAAACCCATCTTCATTCTTTTTTGAGAATTTAACGTTCTGAGTGATGTAGTCATGCAACGTCCCAACAGACTCACGAAGATCTGAGTAGAAGAGCATGTCATAGTTGTTGATAATGAAAGATTTAGCTCGTATGTTTACCTGCCCTACGCCTAGGGATAACTCAAGGGCAGAAACAGAAACGAACACCTCTTGGCTCTCCATGCGTCGCAGTGAAAGTTCACCAATGAGGAAGTTGTACGGAATAGAGTCAGCGTCACGTTCCACAGTATCCCAACTGAACCGTGCCTCCATATTGCGAGCCTCCAGCAGTGCGGTATTCTCTATCATCACCGAGGCTGTGGCGATACGGAAAGTCAAGGTAGTTTTTTTCCTCTGCTGAGGAGACGTCTGATGCGAAGCAGCACGATCCTCCAATTCGATTGTTGACAACATACTCTTGTCACCAGTGGCGCCACCAACACCACTGTCAACCCCTCCTAAAAAGCCTTCGTGTTTCACAAGAGCAATGAAGTTGTGCATACGGAGTACAAAATCCACAGAGTGGGGGTGGAGCGAGATGATAACGCCGCGCGACTCCACCCGCATTCGTCGCTCCTGTACTGTATCGGATATCTCAAGCAGCAGCCCTGTGTCATCTGGAGGAAGCAGTGGACGAGGCGGTTGTTTGCCGTCTGCTGCTGCCGCACACCGGTAGAGAACAACAGCGCCTTGGCCGTCAAGCAGCTCGAACGCCCCCCTCACCGCGAAGTGCACGCGCATTCGAGTCTCATCACACGGCGCAAATTGGATAGTGAGCGTCACGACACTAAGAAGGCGTAGTTCCGCCATTGCAGCGATTCCACCGTTCTTCTCTTCCTCCTCAAGTGCCGCAGCAGAAGCGGCGTGGCCAGTCTCCGTCACACGGACGGACAGGCGCGGAAGCTCCAGAGCAAAGAGGGACCTTGTGTATGGAGATGCTTCACCAACCTGAGGCGGAGTGGCGTAATACAGCGGCGTTTCCTCCACGTGCGATGACGACAACACTGTCAATGCCAACATCGCGTCATGTATATGGTGTGCAGAAATGGAGAAGCGCACTTCTTCTACCGGCCTGATGTGGATGCGACGAGAAAATAACGGTGATATGGGGGCTGAAAGCGATGCTGGCGCAACGAAGATGTAGTTTGAGCGTATGTACGCGCGGTCATCAGATGTGACAGAGACACTCGATCGCCACTCGCTGTACGTACTCTGAGAGACAGGGAGTTGCANACGCACAACCGTATTTGGAAGCAGCAAAGGATAGAGTGGCTCGCGTGAAAGGAGCGCCCCCCACACGCTGATGGTGAAGGTATTAGAGAAGCAGTACAAGCATCCCATTCCAGCGGGCGCCGTGTTGTCGAGAACCACCTCTGTGCATTCATTACCTATTTCCATCGTCTGCACAACAAGACGCCAAAAGCCCGTTTCTCTTAACGACTCCTCCATTGGGAAGAACACCTGCAGGTCCCGCACACTTGCAGATATGGCGGGCACTGACGTGACGGGTACGATGTTCGCAGGCGCTGCGGCAGGTAACAACGCGGTATACGCTGCCACCTCACTTAATGCGAAGTGCATGAGACGCCTGAGAAATTCCACGTTGGCAATCAGTCTTGCCGACTGCAGCACCACCTCAAAACGTCTGGTGTACCGCACCTGGGGCTTTTCCTTGTATTGTGTACCAAATTGGTAGGATTCCATCGCCTCGATTGGCAATGTCGCAGTGATTCGGAGGTACGCTGGTACTCCTGTTTCTGAAGTTTTTGTCGCCAAATCGGTGGGAAGTTCGCCCCACTCCAGAATGGACCCTTGCGCAGCACACACGTAGCACGGCTCGAGTGTTACCCTCTCATGAATCAACAACTCTACTGTCCTCTCACCACCGCATTGGTAGAGCCGCATTGACACGGATCCCAGCGACAAGGTAGCGAGAGACTCCTCCCAGGGCTCTTCGAGGTGCACGCTGCACTGCCGAACCGTTACGACCATCACAGAGGAGGGAGATGCACGCGATACGTAGGGGCGGCTGTGACTGCTACTCTTTGACGCCCTCAGTGCCTTTTCGATGTCATCGCATAGCAGCATGTTCATTAGAGCAACCAAGGAAGACCGTGCAGGGTACACCTTCACACCGTCCAACACGTACTCGGTTGTGGTTGTCAGTGACCCTTCTGATAAAGTGCTCATCATGAAGGTGCAACCGCTCTCCACCTCCAGTATCCGCTTCTTTCGATTTGGGAGAAGCTCCCGTGACGCATCACGCTGTCTCCACTCAGGGATATCGCGACGCACAAGAAGTCGGCTTGGTGAAATGTCATCTACTGTTACCGCGTTTAGGTGGATCATCTGGGTCGCCGACTCTCCGCGTGTCCCACCACATGAATAAAACTGGAGCTGAGCGCGCACCGAAAAGACATCCTGCTCGTGGATGAGAACGACGCGGGCTGAAGAGACAGTAATAAGTACAGAACATGTAGAACGATCCGCTGCCGTCACTGCTGGTGCCGTTGTCACTCCAGTGCTCCCTGCATCACTCCGCGAGCAACCCGCTCTGTCGGGCTTCTTGAGTATGTTGGCATATAGTGCCCGCAAAAGGGAATTCAGCATAGCGGTCGTGAGTTTCATGTCCATTGCCGCCTCTGCTGGTGTCTCCCTTTCCTCCTTTCCCGCTTCATTGGTATTGTAGGTGTCGTTATCTCTGCTGTGTAGGGTGCCTATCCTCATATGAGCCACAAGATCACTCCCGTTACCAGTCGCATACTCGTAGCCACTCCTGTCTGCGTTTGGCACAAGTCGCACGTAGTTCTCGACAGTCATTGACGCTTGCGCAATGAACGGATGCAGTAAACACTCCGTTTCGGTCGGAAACAGATGGTATGAGTTGAAAAGCTTCACCTCCGTCGTAAACCGCGGCGTACCACCTTCACTATTATAACCACCTCCACTTCCTTCTCCCCCCAGCGATTCAAATGTCAGCATAATCTTCTCAACGTTGAAGTAAGTGAATGTACTGGCAGAATGCACATCAATCTCTCGACTAGCATCCGTGGCGAGGAGAAATTCCAACCCATTCACTTCTCCCTTGATAGAAGTTACAGTAGATAGATGACTAGTTTCCGTCGCCCTATTTTCTTTTTGCTGCAACAGCAACTGACGACGAGCTGAAGACTCCGTGTGTGCTTCAGAGTAGCCGAAATTGTCATCTCCAGACGTTAAGAGCGCCAGGAGACGCACAAAGTTAGGGTCATGGTGTAGGGATACCACCTGCATCCAGTACGCAAAAAACACATCAACTCTTCCACCCTGGGTTTCAAACAGCACCGAACGACGAATACTGCCATCTGATTCCCTCTTGTTCTCCACGTCGCAGTTGAATGAGAGGGGTTGTGCATTACCCACAGCACCGCAACTTGGCCCAAAGAGAGTGCAAGTCCTCAGCCCATCCGCATCCTCCGCGGCATACTCAATACGGTTGAGAGCGCCTCTTAGCCTCATCTTTTGTCCAGTGGGCGTGTGATCAACGCACAGTATTAAATCACTAACACATGCAGAGACGCTCTCGTCCAGTTTTTCTATCAAGAGACGAACATCCATCCTTTTCAGCGAAACGTTCATCACCCGTTTAGTGGCATAAGTAGCAGCACCAGCAGCATTTGTGTCTGACACCGCACGATCATCACCAGCCTTATTCCATTTTATGGAAGACACTAATGACGAGTGTGGATGTAGCTGCAATGATGCGCACGAAGTTAGCAGTACTTCAACACAGTCAACAAGGGAATGACAGAGCAAGACTTGCAGTGCTCTGGCATCAACAGAAAGCACCCCCAACGAGGCACGAGACAACAATGTAAGGGCTTCGAGTACGAGCACATGCTGACCAGAGGGAGAAGTAACGTGCACATCCGGTAGCTGCAGCAAGAAATCGTAACCAGAAGCGCCTGCGCATGTCACCTCTAGTGTCAAGGCCCCTTGGGAGGGAAGTGGAAGCAACGATGTTAATTCACCGTTCTCCATAGTAACATGTCCTGGCAGCTCAATATTCACAACGTCCTCATGATTCGCATCACGTACTGTGGCATGTGCAAAGTCCACACTCACTGCAAACCGTTCCAAGAACGGCGTAGCTGTTGCAACTGTGGTGGAGACACGTGGTTCATGTGCTTTTTTGTAACCCATCTCTCTCGCGCACGCTATTTGGTAGAGTAAGATGAGATAGCTTCGACATTTTACTTCTGGAAACGCAACTACAGTGCTACCAACGATCAAGGCGCCGTTGGACTCCAGATGCCACTCTCCGTCATTTGCATCAATAATAGAAACGAGCGATCTACCCGTATCCTGCTGCACGAGTATCAGGCTCTCGAGGTGATCGTTCATGAGACCAAAGATAACTGGGTCAACCGACACTTCCAGACGCGTCCTCACAAAGACACTTAACCGTTTCCCAAGTGACATGTCCACTTCCACATATGAAAGCGTCACCACATCAGCTATACCCTCACAACAAAGTCTAACCGGTTTCTCGCCACCCGCAGAGAAACGCCATTTCACCATGGAAACTGGTTCATGCGCGTTATGCGTTTCATCAGAACCCACCGTTGAAAGAAAGATCTCCGGAACATAAAGAGACAAATCGCTTCTTTCCGTTTTACCAGTGGTCAAAGGCATGGTAAGAATAACCTCAGCAATGTTAAAGTCCACCACAGGAACAGGAACAGGAACAGGAGGAGGAACTGACGAGGAGCGGGGTGGAGCTGATAATTCGCACAACGGTGTAGCTTTTTGCGTAAATAAGGGCAATATTTCTAAAAAGCTGCGAATGCCACCCAACCACCATTGTAGTTCGCAAAGCGGCTGTACAGTGATGCTAGTCGCTTCCAACGAACCACTCACTACCGAGCAGGTCTCGTTCACGTTGATGGAGAGCCAGCGTTCGCGCGTAAAGCTACGATTCTCATTACTACTCTCCGTTGCCAATTTTTTGCGTCTCACAGAAGACTCCACAAGTGGTGAGAGCAACGACCCGGCGAATCCAATAGAACAACTTCCAACGCCAAAGGTAATCCCAACCAGACCATCCCTCGGCATAGCGTTCACGAAATGTCCGTATTCTACCTCGTTAAAGGAGGCCTGCAGGTGCTGTTTAATGTTTTCTAAATACGCCAAAGTTGGTTTCTTCTCCGAAACGTCACCCCTCCACGTATGTGGGTAAAACTCCATATCCACCCTCCGGATCTTGACTTCAATAGCAAAAGGTGTTCCGCTCGATGAAGTAGATGGCAAAGATGCTGGCTTCATGGATGGTCCAACATGTGTTGTCGCTATGCGTTGTAAGAAATCGTAGCCAAACGCCCATTCCGACTCAAAACTACCCATCACAGTTGCCTGTTCATCTAACGTTAAATCTGGTGCGTCACTGATTTTCGCACTTCTTCGCCCAGCCCACCACCACCACCACCAGCTATTGGTTCTGCTGTTGTTACTACCACTACTATTATTATTATTATCTGCTGCATCAGACTGCTTAGCATTGGTAGGTTGCTTGCGTCTTATCGCATCCGCAATGTACAACTTCTGCTGCGTCAAGCATTGTTTCTCTTTACTCAGCTCTGCGTATGCAAGACATCGTAGGAACAGGACTTGCTCGAGTGTGAGAACCTTCTCTAGGGCACTCAAGTTGGTGTTCTCTTCTGTCGTTAGAGGCGGCAGCCACGACACGCCTTTTGCTCTCTTCCACAATGCGCAGTACTCCCTTCTTCGCTTGCCGAAATGCACGACACTATCAACAAAGCAGTGATGACCCCTTCCCTTATTTTTCGATCGCCGAACATCGTCCAATACGCAGCACAGAGCGTATTTCCACCGGCGTTGCGCCCACATTACTGATGCCATGGCTGTTGATCTGTCGGCCTCCCCTTCACTTTCATTAAGGAGGTGGAGGTGTTGCCTATAGTTCACCCCAAGAAGGCCATCCCTAAGCGAGCTGTTAATCATTGCCATGGTCCCCAACGCTCCGAAAGATGCCCTAATCTTCATAGGGTGCGTTGTTGTCGCAGAAACCAGTACACGATTATTACCAGTGGTAGCAAGCTCTTGCGCACCAGCTGCAAGACGCATAAGCAATGTGAGGTCTATCATTTCAACAATAGTCATCTCCTCTTTCCATGCTCGCGACGCATTACTGTCTTCTTCTCCCTCTGGTTGTTCGCGCTGTTGCATATTTTGCTTCTTTTGTTTTATGGCATGAACAGAGACACGCAACCCACCAAAGACAACCTTTTTGCAGTATGGCATCGATAGGTTCATGATGAATCGGTCCTCCCATTCTTCATCAGTTGTCGTTATGTAAGCCTCATCGATTGCCACACTCAGCGCACACGTGAAGCATGGAGCTAGACCGTGGTAGTCCAAAACGTACTTTATAGATACATCCCGCAGCACAATATGGATGTTCCGTGTAATTGTTTCAGTGAGCATTTCAACATATGTGCGATTTGGCTTCGCACCACCCTCTTTTCCGGTTTCAAGGGGGCTTCCCGCTGTTCGTTGACTAATTCCGCGCCTGCGTCCTAATCTTTCCATTTCAAACATTTGCAGTTGCTTCTGTTTAACGACAAGTACCCTGGAAGCATCCTCTTCGGCGTTGTAAGGTCTCCCACGCAAGAGACCAAACACAACCTCCACGCCGCGCACCTCCACACTTATTGGCTCCCGATCGAGGGCCGACCACGGCACGGTGATCACCAGCTCATTCACCACGCCCTTGACAACTGTAAATGGCAACAAGAGAGCCTGCGCTGCGGCCTCCGCGGCATCGACGCCCTCCTCTCCTTTTCCGCTTCCTCTTTCCCACTTCCCTTGGAAGAGCGACAGGGCGATCTGGTCTAGAATGTTGGTGCGCAACTCCAGGTCCCGCAACACCAGGTCACCAGACCAGAGAGAGATACGCAGTTGCTCTTCATTCAGATCACAGATAAATCGGTTCAGATACGTTGCGAGTAGAACGGATAGCTGTTTCTCCAACATGATAATGAGGCAGTATTGTCCGCCAATCACAGACCCCTGGCTGTATTCTTCTTCTTTCCGACCTGGAGGCAAAGCCTAGACGCACGCCCACACACGGTTGAAGTAACGGCGGATCGTAGAACACGAAGACCTTACTTCAAACCTGTAATGTCTGTTGTCCTTCCGCCACGTAATACCAAATGTATGTATTTCCTTTGAAGAAGAGTAAAAGAACATGAAAAAAAAGCACCCATTCATTACACGCAACTATGATATGCCGTGAAGCTCGACTTTAAAAGCAAATAAAAATAAAGAGAAAATAAATGAAAATATGCCGGCAATTCCTCCTCCCCCGCAAAAAAAAAACCACACACAACTTTATTCCCCTCTCAAAGGGCTGATTGGAGGGGGGGGGGGCAGACAATTCTACATCCTTTTTTTTTTCTTCGCCTCCATCGTTGGCAAGCAGCTACTGGCACATCAGTACCCCTCCACCAACTTCCAGCGCTCTTTTTCTCGTCGTTCTTCACTCGGTCCACAAGTTCGTCGCGAGTAGCTGCATCGCGAGAACTTCTTTGAATTTCTCCATCGACACATGGCCCTGCTCATCCGCCGCGTGCTCAATTGCTTCGTCTTGCGCCGGGGAAAGACCCAAATCTCCCTCCCCAGCGGCAGTTGCTAAATTCTTGCATGTGTTACGCAGTTGGCTCACGGTTACCCACCGCTGCTTCGTAACATCAATAAGATTAAACATCGTCTCAAGATCCTGTTCCTTAAAAAGTGACGTCGATGTCTTTGTCTCTAGCAATAGTCGGACCTCTTTTTGGAGAAATTCACGCGGGTTCTCTGGCTTGTGATAGATGAGCAGCTGAAGGAAATGGGCAAATAACTCATTAAGTTTGTGCTTCTTAACGTACGAGCGTGTCTGGGCGACTTGGTCGTTGTCGTCCGCTGTCGCCGCCATTTTTGACCGCTATCTATGCCCCTTGTTTGTGTCCCTAGCAAGGGTAAAAAAGGTACTGGAGGTGCAACCCCTTGAATGTGACCGGAGAGAGAGAGAAAAAAAAAAAAAACAAAAAAAAAAGGCATAAGAGGATAAAATAAGAATGGAAAGGAGTAGCTTTAAAGCAGACTCCTCAAGGCCTACCACATCAGATTCTCTTTCCAGTTGAAGAGCAATTTTACCCACTCACACCGTAAGCTTCTCTTCTGGTAAGCTGTCTTCTAAGCTCTAACATCCATAATTGGCACGGCAAGGTACACGATACAACATTTTCACGGTACCACTTGTTTTGTTTCCATTTTCGTTTTTTTTTTTCCCGGGCGAATCTCACTGTTTTTTTTTTTCTATACGCAAAAAAAAGGAGAGTGGTACGATCCTCTCTAGTGTACGCATCCCTCGCTGATCAGGTTGCTTTGTGTTGCTGCTTTGCCTCGGTGGATTGAGTTGCAAACGGCGGGAATCCGACGCGAATTTCGTTTCGCCCGAATTTATTACTCATTTCCAAGCTCACGCATTATACCCGTTCACCTCAACCAACAAGGTAGCCCCAAAAGTTTCTTGACAGGACATGCCCACAGAAACAAACAAAAAAACACACACACACATAGACATATATATATATATATAATGCAACATTTACAAAAAAAAATCTGAGTGCTCAGTTCCTTTTGCGATGGTACCGTTCCAAATTAACGAGGGCCGCTGCCCGCTCCAACCGCCTTTGATACACTTCCAGACTGGTTAAAAGGCTAGAAAGTTGTTCCTTCAACGTATCATCGGCTTCATCGTCCTCGTTCTCGTCCAGAAGACGGTACTTCGTTGTCTTCGGTGAACTGGACCGTGAGGAGCGACGTGCCAGATTGTAGGTGTGAGAAGGAATAAGAGGCCCCTTTGGCAATTGCTGTGGGTCCTGATCATAGAATGCAGCAATCTCTGCAGGGACCTTCGGAGGGTTGCTATACGCACTAAGAAAGCCCGCAAGTTCCTCGCCTTCTGAATTTAAAGGTTGAGAATTGGAAAAAGATCGAGAATACGCTCTCGGTGTTGCACTTCTAGATGCTGTCCGAGAATTTCCATGTGATTCTGAATACCGAGGACTCAGGGTGAATTGAGGTTCTTTCCATGTAGGATCTTGTCGCCAGTTGGTTCGCTCGCCTTTTCTCGAAGGCGGCCTTCCACGGCCAACTGAAGCTGTCCCCTCGGCTGAAGGAACCAATACACGGCACTCAGCATCCGAATTCGCACCCTGCACGTCACGCGACACGGGGGCAACAAGAAGAGGCGAACCCAAGCGACGGTCGACGCCGCTTCCACTGAATCTTCTTGAACGTGGAGGTGAACGAGAAACCTTCTCGTATGACCCCACCGACGTTGGTGCCGGCCGTAATGGAGGAGGGGCATCTACTTTTGTTTCTGTGGAATCCTCCCAATTTGTCTTTTTCCAACCTCCATCTTGACCGAGCGGTGTCGTGGAGCGGTATTTATTCCTATCGCATGGCGCAGTCGTTGTCGTCGGCACGAACGCAGCGCCACGGGAGAGAGTTGGATCCATCACACCACTGCGAGCCTTGACCTCGGTAGAAGCCCTCGCTTCTGAGGGCGAAACCGTAGTGGGATTCTGTCGAAGGGTCACTTTCGTATCTCTTCTTCCGCCCGATGAGGCGATTTCCACTCGCCGCGGATCCGCCGACGAAGCCCGCGATCTGCGCCATTTGGCGATGGGTGATTCCGTATTCATCGCCGCTGCTCCATCCCCGACTCTTGGCTTCTCAGAAGGCCGGGAGACAGGTATTATAGTAGTAATACCCCTCACCTGTGACCCTGCGGTTGGGGTGTAACTCTGGCGATTGGGCGCATTCAGCGCGGATAAAGGCAGTGGCGCGTCTCCAGGAGAAGTTGTTGATGTCACTCGACTTGCTGGCACAGTGGAGTAGGTGGTAGCCGAACTCCTGGCATCCGCTGAAGCGGCACGAGTTCTGCGCCATCTTTCGATGGGCGAATCCAATTCTTGTACAACCGCCCCGTTACCGTCATTTTGTTTTGCGGAAACTCCGAGTGCTGTTTTTTGCATAGCCGTGTAAGGGACAGAATTGTTATTCATAGGAGGTGCCAGGCGCACAGTACGTGGGACGGCAGTCACCGCACCAAATCGCCCCTCAGTCATCGACGCTAAAGAAACGATGATATGCAATAATGAATGTGAATATGCGTAGGTAAAGGAGAGGGTGTAGGATGAAAGAAGTTGTATTGGAAAGCAGCTGAAGAAAGCAAGACCAAACTGCACAAGAGGAATCAAACATCGGTTTTTTTTTTTTTTT
>NW_008825727.1:0-3341 GCF_000691245.1 Trypanosoma grayi | reverse complement strand
AAAAAAAAAAAAAATGACGAGCACTCCAACGATGACGGGAAAAAAACAACAGCAGGTGTAGAGAAATTCGATATAGAGGAAACCAAATAGCCTATTCGCGTGGGAAATGATGATTGCTAACACCTCTAAACCTAAACCCTTTCAATACCTCAGGCATTTCTCAGACACCGTAGTCCCAGACGCTCACGAGTGATATAACAAGTATCCGACGGAAATGCAAAGAGATACGCTGAAGAAGTCGTAAAAAAACAAAGGAATATCGTCCTGGTGTTCCCGAATACTCCCCCGTAAAAAAAAAAAAGTAATGCCTAATCAATTCGTAACGTTCCTTCCACTCTTCACCCTTTTCGTTTATGGTACTGTCTCAATCACATTCATGGAGAGAAAAAAGGACATACGTCACTCATCAATGCTTGGTAGTGCTAAAAAGCAGTCAAGATACTAGTAACCCCTTTGCGTACGTTTTATATCGAATTACTGTTTACTCAGCAACCCAAAAGACAATGTACCATGGTTTCTGGAGAAGGTAACGGAGGGTATTTTCTCTCCACTCCGTCAAATACACATCGCAAGGGCCACCACGACAAATTTGTGACACCCTTTTTCTCCAGATTGGCATCCTTCCCAGGAGATTCAGTTGTCTCCTTTATTTTACTTGGGGCCAAAGACAAAGAAGCTGCGTTATTTGTACTGTGGCTGGGTCCAACGCTGGAGGAGCTATGGTCTGGCACTTTCGGCGTCGACTTCGATGCTCCTTCGGGTGCGTGTAAGCTGTGAGGAGGTGCTTCTTCACGCTTTGGTGTTGCACCAACCGCGGCTGGCTTACTCAATCGGCTGGCTGAGCTTTGGTGATCTGAAGGTTCATGAGAATCTGCATTCACACGTGGTTTCCAAGAAAGTGTTTGGTCCACTGGATGTGGTGGGGTCCTTGCCTTTTCTTCCGTAGCGCCCACTGATTTTCTTGCATCCTTCAGTTGAGACAAGTGAAGATCAGGCACCTTGGGCTCAACCTTAGCCCCACTGCGGCGCCGTATTGCGTCAAGTGTATCCTGTACTGACTGGCGCGGTGTTGACTTCAATGCTCCTTCGCTTGCACGTAAGCGGCGAGAAGGTGCTTCTTCACTCCTTGGTGTTCCACCAACCACGGCTGGCTTACTGAATCGGCTGGCTGAGCTTTGGAGATCGGACGACTCGTGAGAATCTGCATCCACACGTGGCTTTCCAGACATTCTTTGGTCCAATAAATTTAATGGCATCTTTGTCACATCCTCCGTAGCGCCCAGTGATTTCTTTGCATCCTTCAGTTGAGACAAGTGAAGATCAGGCACCTTGGGCTCAACCTTAGCCCCACTTCGACGTCGCATTGTGTCAGGTGCATCATGTAGAGACTGACGCGGTGTTGATTTGGGTGTTCCATCCGTGGCGCGCCAGCTACGAGAAGGTGCTTCTTCAGCCTTAGGCGTTGCACTCATTTCATTCGGTTTAGGCCGTCGACTGGCAGAAATTCGGGATCCACTCGCCAGACGGCGGCTTACGTCAAGAGAGGACCTCGAAGTCGAGTTACGATCCACTCCATACCGATTTCCTGCCAAGTTCTCATCAGCCGCCAACGTATTCAGCCCGTTGTCAAGAGAGAATTGCAGATGGAGTGTTAGTTCTGAAGACGCTTGCGTCGGTGTAGGTGTTTCACGGCGCGACTGACGTGGTGTCCTCTTTGCATCCTCTTCACTCGTCAGCGGAAGGTACGATGGTGCCGCTTCACCCCTCGGCGTGTGCTCCATTTCCACAGTGAGCACACGAAGGCGTAAGCTCCCGCCGGGGGTGCGCGGTGTTTGAGACCCTGCTGCCACCTGGCGACTCATATCAATAGAGTTCCGTGGGGTTGATACAAGATGCGGTGCTTGCGCCCTCTCAAAAGAAGTTCGAGAATTGATGCCGGTGTTTGACTCGTTTACGGTGACGGCCACCGGAGCACCAATCCCTGGCCCTTGCTGCCCAGGTTCATGTCGTGAATAGTTTAGAGAATTATGTTTCCCATTCTCATTGGACAGTGAAGTTTTACCTTGTGTTGGGTCGTTCTGGATATTTGGCTCCGTATCAGTAGACCCCACCTGATGACGAGGGAATAATGCAGAGGTATCAAATCCGATGGCACCATTTTCCGCCTGTTGTCGATCGCTTTCGACAACGTTGGTCGGCACCTGCTCCAAAGCAAGTGGCGCTTCAACGGTTTTTCCCCCCTCCATTACAGCATTGTTTTCGTCAGGGGCAATAGAGAACAGCATGCGGACCTTCAACTCTGTTTCAGCAGGCTGTAACTCGTTTCGCTGAGGGTGTTCCGAGCCCCGCTGAGATATTCCCTCACTGGGCCAGGAAACACCTGACGGTATCACTTCACTTTTTGTTGTAACAACTGATGTGGGGCCTGTGAGGTCGTCCTTGGAGTCATGCAGTCTGAAAATGACTTTATTTGGTGTTACGACAGCTTCAGGTTGTCTTGGCCTGGCGTCAGAATCTCTTGGCCGTATAGGAGACCTTGTATAGGGGGTTCGTGGTGTCCCAGGGTGGGCCGCCCCAAGAGAGGAACGGGGCGTAGACACCGTTGAACAGAAGGACCGCCATCCTGGCCGATTTTCGGTGTTTCTAGCAGAGGCTTGGTCAACGAACACACGGTGCCGATGCGGAGTCCCTGAACCATCTGTCGTTTCGGGGGATTCACGTGAGGCTGATTGCGTGGCAACGCTGTCCTGTCGTTGCGGGTTCACAGAGGTCTCTTCGAGTCCTCGTGCCACGCCATTTCGCGTGATGTTCACTCGGGATGGCCTCTGGGTATTCGAGGCATCCGTTGGGGAAACAAAAGTTCTGGATGTCGTGATTTGAGTGGGAACAGACCCTTGGAATCGCTTTGCGGAATCAAATTCTCCTGGAGACAAACGCCGATTAAAAGACCCGTTCTCCAAATTGTTGTCACCCGACATCGTTCGCCCTTTCAATTGTCCTCGTCGCAGCCCTGGAAGTTCTTTACCGGCATTGCTGTTTATAGGCTGGTCGATCTCCTGTCCATTTGTTTGAAGATTTCTTGCTGGTGACGGTGATATTGAAGTGGGATCCGATGAAGACAGAGCTTTCTGTCGCGATTCGAGGAATCCTGTGTGCGACACTGTCGTCACACCCCTCTGCCCCTCGTCTGAAGAATTATTTTTTTCTGTTTTCTTCTCCGCGAAGGGCTCTTCCTGTGTGGCACCAGCCGCCTTGCTATCCATGACTGGTTCCAACTGAAGCATCTCAAAGTATTCCTTTACAAACACAACGAATTATATATATATATATATATATATATA
>NW_008825726.1:0-31749 GCF_000691245.1 Trypanosoma grayi | reverse complement strand
GTGGCGGTGGCGTCCACGCAGTGCTGAACAGCCGCGCGCACGCGAAGGGCCTCGCTTCGCCAGCAAGAGGGATCACCACCACCCTCCGTCGTCTCTAGCATCTCGAAGCCGGGCGTAATGGGCACGACGCGCATCAGCTCCAGTTGGATCGACAGCGCGATCTGGATGCCCACGAATATGTCCTGGCAGGCAATCATAAAGGAGTCCCCCACCGTCTTCACTTCATAGGCGCCATAGAAGGCGATAATAGATCGCACGATGCGGTGGTGGTTCTTGACCGCCGCCGCCATCACGTCCGCATTCTTGCCCCACAACCGCGTGCTCCCCTCGATGTCAGTGAAGACCAAGCAGAATGGCTCTGAGCTCTTTGGCGCCCGCATGTTCNNNATGAGCTCCCACACCCACACGAAGCGGGCCTCCATCGCCATGTTCCACTCATTCTCAAGAAAATGGTGGCACGCGTAAAGAAATGGTTTGCTGAACGACTTCATATGCTCCGCCGTAACATTGTACGCAACGTGCCGCCCGCCAAGCTCCAACATGTACTGCTCCACCTTGTTCATATCGTTTAGCCCTTCAAGAATGTCTACTAGCGACTGGAAAACCCGCCTGCTCGAACGAAGGTCTTTAAGAGGTTCAAAGGATGCGAGACGACTATCCATTTCGATTGCCTTTCCATACATGGTGCCTACAAACTGTCGCGGCCCCTCGAGACCCTCCTGGCGCTTGCGGATAAGGCCAAAATCACTCTGCAGCTTTTTCACAGTTTCCTGCTGATAAATCTTGGCATATTCTTCACCCCTAGAACCCTTGCTGCCACGTTCGACGGCCTCCAGTATCGTTGACCAGAACTTACGCCACTCCTCCTGGCATGCTTCGAAGACATCTTGACCAATGAACTGTGGGAATTCATGAAAGAACGCTTCCCGCATATGCTCAAAATGCTCGCTGGTGACACCATACACACGATGTCGTGCCCCCACAGAATGAAACATTTGCAGCATAACATCGGGTTTCCCGTAGACATGAACAGCCGTTGCAAGCATTCGCCCCAGCAGCTTCGGCTGTTCCGTCGACTCCACACCATCGAAAAATGACTGCATTCTCGGGATGCTCGCCAGCATGCTGTTGTACATGCGCTGCGCCAAGGAGTCAACGACATTCTGCTGCTCCAGCAACCGCCACGTCCCCAGCACGGTGGAAGATGTAGACCTCATCTTTGCCTGAAGGTTTTCCAGTTCGCGCGAAAGAATCACCAGGTCCTCCACCTCTCCCGCATCGAGAGGGTCTGCCCTTTCCTGCTGCCGCGCATGGAGGTGCCGCACGGCACGGGTGATTGTCTTGCGGAAGTCGTCCCGTGAGACACTGATGGCTTGCTCGTTGCCCACGGAGTCGTCACCCATGCCATCACCCATACACCTGCTCATCCCCGCGCCTTCCTCACCTACATTCCACACTGGCAAAGGCACGGTCGTCGGGGGCCCGTGGGCGCCCACGGTTATCGTCGATGCCGCGCTCGACACACCACATCCCATCTCAAAGAGAAACTATGACGCTAGAGCACACCCAGGCGCACATGGACGAGAGGGAGAAAGGGAGAAAGCTTGGTAGGCGAGCAGACAAATGCACAGAGTATGGAGTGCTGGGGGTGAGCCCAACTCATCCCGTAGTGGCAGAAAACCGTTTTGGTGGCTGTGGATGTTAGTCACAAGCGCGCAACGCTGCAAAAGCAAAAAAAAAACATCACAAATGTGACGGAGGGGCTTTCTATCCAGGAGGAAGCGGCCTCCACAGCGAATAACAAGAAAGGTCTTTTTACTGCGAAATGGTCCAGCGTAATGGTCAGCGCCGGGCTGCACCATGGCGGCGCTCTTCTATTTTTTTTTCGACGGCCCTCACCGAAAGATGGCATCCTGGATGCCCAGCACGTCCCCCGCCGAGTCGGTGTTGTCCCTGTCAGTGGAAGACTCTGGCACGTACGAGACACCGCACCACACCTCCAGCGGCTCTTGGCCTCGCAGGGGGTTCCCACGCGTGGCCGGGGGCGTGCCCCTCGGGCGAAGCGGTGCGGGGGTGAGGCAGTTGCGCAGATGCAGGTGCCTCGTGGGCTGCAGCGCCGCGAAGTGCCCTCTCAGCCGGTCGAGCACGTCGTAATGGCCCGTGCCGGGGTTGAAGATGTTCTGCTGGAACCGCACGGCGTCCTTGAACGTCTCGTAGCGGAGGAAGCTCACACGCGAGAGTGTCCGGTTGCGCCTGAACGCGCGGCGCAGCGTCCACGCCATCAAAATGTCCATCCTGTTTCGGCCCGCGTCGTTCTCAAAGTCCTTCACGGCCACGTACATCCTCCACAGCGACTGCATGAGCGTTGCCCCTCGAACGCGCTGCGCGACCTTGAAAAACTCCAACCAGATCTTCGACCCGACGGAGGAGTGCGGTGGAAAGTCGGACTCGAACAGCGCCACAGCCTGCACCAGGCGCAGCGGCGGGACATAGCGCGAGGAGGAAGCGTCGTCTCTCGCGTGGTTGTAGCTCTTTACCTGCGCAGGGTACACTGGCAGCGCGCTAAACGAGAGGCGCCCAGGACCACCGGAGCTGTACAGGTCCCACTCGTCCACGTACTCCGCCACACAGCGCGCCCGCTTCTCCGCTATCGGGAGGAACACAAACAGCTGCTCCAGCGTGAACATCAGCCGGCGCTGCTGGCCCGGCTTACACATGCCCAGCTCTTCGAGCAGGTGTGGCAGCAGCCACAACGGGATCCCGCGAGTCTTATACATGCGTGAGAACTTCCGCTCCTGAATTCGTTTGCGGTTCTCTGGCCGCATGTCGTCGTGCAGGCGTGCACCCGCATTTATGATGGCGTTGGTGCCACCACGCAGCGCATCGTAGAGGAACAAGGCCCTCTTTGGCATCGTGCTGAATATAAGGGACTGGAGGGGCACAAAGAACACACCGATCGTCAGACCAAACAACGAGGCGATAAGCACCTTCCCAATGACGGCGAGCCCTAGTAGCAGCGGAGAGGACGCGTAGTCGGTCGCCACCACGCGGATAGACTCGTTGGACTCCACCATCTCGTGCACGATCTGGGTGTAGTTCGGGGGCGTCCACATATTGTTCAGGGTGACAGGACTTGCTGCTGTGAACGTCTGCCGGCAGAGGTCTCGCAACGCGAGTTTCCACAGGTTGGCTGTTATGCCGCCGCCCCAGAAGGCGACGTGGACGTCAGCTAGGGCGCTCGCAGCCCCAACAAAATACACCACAACACAGGCCCCAGCAAAGATGAAAACTTCGCCCCTCAGCACCAGCGAAAGCACGTACTGGCGGGGAAGCATCCGAAGCAGCAGCAGGAAGCGTAGCGTGACAAAAAACACTGCGTAATCGTCCGGGCTGATCAGGCACATGTCGCGTTCTACAAGCAGCGTCAGCGCAATCGGCAGCGCGCAAGACCAGTACAGCAGCTGCAGGAGCTCAGCGAGTAGCAGCACCGTGTTGCCCACCAACAGCTCCTTGTCCAGCAGACCCTTTGGCATGCAGGCGCACGCCACCCACGAGCAACCGCAACGGTGAACAGCGAGCACGAGGCGCACAAAACCATCAATAAGGCCCACAAGCGTGAAAAACGTCTCCATCGAGAAGAAAAACCGATAATCATCCGCGCTGGCGTGCGTGGAGGGGCTAAAGAGAACCCCGAAAAGCAGACCAACCACCAGCACCCCGTGACCCACTCGACGAAAGAAAAAGCCGCGAGTCCCAAACCTCGCCAGCGCCATGGGGTCCTCCAGCAGGCGGATGGCGTCCATCATGAGACATTGGGAGTTCAGCAGATTGGCGTTTGTCCATCGCAAGTGGGTCAGCGCCGTCGCCACGCAGCAAGCAGGTAGTACCCAGTAGTCCAGCAGAGAGAGGTAGATGTACGCGTCCTCCTTAAAGTAGTACGCAAACAGCTGCCGCGCATCCTCTTCGTTCGGGTACTGCTCGTTGCGCCGCAGATTCGAAGCCAGGCGCTTCGGAAGCGGCCACGCTGTCGTCTCATTGTTGGCAACGGGGTCATAGTAGTGCACCAAATACACCTGAGCCCGAAGCAGCTCCACAACGTACGCTACACACCCCGTGACGATTACAGGAAACAGCACACTGATGCTGGACATAAAGAAGGTGCGTTTCATGCGTGTGAAGCGGAGCAGCCGGGGGAAGAACAGCACACACAGCTGCCCCAGGCGTAAGAGTGACACGAAGCGAAGGCAGAAGAAACGCCGCAGCTGTGCGTGGGAGCCGTACTGCAGCCCTAATGCCACAGCAAGGGTGCCCACACTCAACAGCGTCAGGCCAGCGGAGGCGTCTCTCGGGATGAGCACCAGCGACGCAGCCATGCTCGTCGCGTGGACGACGATCGTAGCAACTGCCGCGGTGTCTTGCAGCTCCGAGGAAGAATCCACGACCCACAGAAGGGCGATGGAGGTAAAGGTCAGTGCAGCGTGCGCGTAGTGCAACAGCGGTTGGCGCAGCGCACGACTCACATGAAGCAGCGTCTCGTGCTTCGCCACCGACGGGTTGTGATACATCTCGTTCTCCTCGAACGACGCGAACCGCGCCTTGGAGATGATGCTCTTTTCAAAGTGCTCCGCGTCCCGGTCTTCACCTTCGTGTGCAACGGGCGTTAGATGGCTGATACGCGGGCCGAAGTATGACGCCCACAGCGGGGGCGCTTCGTCCTTGGAGCCCGTTTGCAGCCTGCGCCTGGTGTCGTAGACCCACATGCGCAGCTTCGNATGGTCCTCGCGGAGATGTCGCAGTGAAGCCGCCAGTGTGAGAACCACAATGGGCCCTCCACATAGCTCTTGATGTACTCCACAACGTCGTGGTGCAGGCTCTGCACCACAAGACGGATGAAGCGTCCAATGAAACTCGAGAGATGCAGGAGCGGATGTAGCACAATGGTGACAGCGATGGGTATAAACACCAACTGAAACACAACAATGATAAGGCACGCGACAGGGGCCTCGGAGGCGGCGTCGATATGCGTGGGGGTCCACGCAGGTAGCACCATCTCTCGCACACTCGTGGAAAGGCAGTCCACACCGCTACTGCAGATTTCATCCCGTCCATACTCAACGTGAAACTGCCACATGGCAACAAAGCAGATCATCCACATGGTGAAGAACGATAACAAGAGGTAAGCAAACCCGTATCGCGTCATCCCCGGCACTTGGAATACGCTTGACCAACCCTCACAGAAGCGGAGGAACCGCAGGACGGCAAACGGTATCATAAAGGGAACGAAGCCAACGACCACACAGAAGAGGCGGATGAGGAGACGGATGTAATGCTTGAAATAAAACTCTATCCGTAGGTAATAGAATGAGAACATCAGCTCCAGCGTGAAGATGGCGCTGAACCCAACTTCCATCCCGTAATTGTTCGGCTTTGCCGCAGCCATGACGAGCACAACAATGACCAACAGCGTCATCTCCCGCCTGCTCACGGGACCCGTCCACTGCCGCCGCAGGAGTCTCTCTGCAAACGTCAGCCGCTCCCGCGCCCCCAGCGCGGCCTCTATGATGCCAATGTCGTACATGAGACGCGACTCGGGGTGCTCGTTGCGGCAGTCCCACTTGCCCCACTCAGCAGTGATGGGCGCCGCAAACATCGACACAGATGTCTTGCTTAGGTTACCCAGGTCCATCTCACCCGCAACAACGCTGTCCTGCACCCTCCGCACAAATCGGTGAACCGTGTTGTCGGCCTTGTGGTCGTAATGCGACGCATCGATGGCCTCCTTGGCCGCGCGCACATCCGACTCCCACAGCAGGCCATCTAGCTGTTTTTCCAGAGCCATCATGTTTTTGGCACGGTGCGCCTCATTCAGAAGCTCCATTTTGCGCGTGTCGCGGAACCGATTCCGGTTCTTCCGAAGCTTTGTTTCATCACTGATGTCGTAGTGCTTGCGAATCGCGTCGTGCACCCCAAGAATCACCGCCGCCCACGTCCAGAACACAAGAGCTAAGTTCGCAATAGCAACCTCAGCAACGGGCGTCTGCTGCCGTAGCAGCACTTTGTCCCCCTCCAGATGGACGTGCTCCGACATGCGCAGACAAGCGGGCAGCTGCGGCGCAAAAGAAGCGCCCGCGTCAGGGTACGGCTCACCAGGATTTAGTAGCCGATCAATGCGGTACTGCGGGGATAGTGTACTCCACACGGCAAGGAAGACGGAACCCCAGTTTCCCGTACTACTCAGAAGGGCGTTGTTCAGCGCAAGGCTGCGTACAGCAGCCCCAACACCAGCGAGGCCCAGCGGCGCCAGCAATACGAAATGGAACACAGCCTGCTCGATTGCGCGGCAGTAGGTGCGGGTACCCGAATGTGAGGGGAAAAACTCGTGCACGACGAAGGGGAACTTCAGTGCCAGAAGCGTTGTAATGCATACACCGCTGCGCTGCCGTGCACAGGCACACGCAAGCGCCGTGACCGCGATGGCACCATCGACCAATCGCCAGAGTCGCAAAGGCATGACCACCAGCAGCATGAGCAGCACCACGCAGACAGTCACATCCACTGCCTCACTGATACGGGCATTCGACGGATGGGGTAGAAGCCCAATAAAAAGCAGCATGAACACGCCCAGCAGGACTTGCACAAGGAGGAGCCATTTCAGTAGCCGCAGCTGCAGCCGCCGCAGGCGTTTATACCGGCTCTCCCGCCGAAGGGCAGGCGCCCGCTCACGCTTTCTACGGAACACAATCTCACAAAATGCGGCACAAAAGTTCTCTCGCCATAGCAACTGCGTCACGGCGTGCATCACACCATGAATCTGCTCCCCTACCAAAAACTGCGTTCCCTCAGACACTAGCAGCTTGACACGCTGAGAGAAGTAGCAGCACTCAATTCCGTTGCGGATCACGTCAGTCGCCTGTTGGAGTCGGCGGCGCACAAATGCTCTCCATGCTCGCTGGATCAGCAACGCGCTCCTGTGGATCATCCTGTACCGCCGCCGTGCGATGAAGCCCCGTGCGTGCGCCTGAATGCACGTCACGGCGTTGGGTACGGTGTCCAACGCCTCCCGTGACCACTCATTGATCCGCAACGCACCCAACTTTCGCCGCCTGTACGCGCAGTATGCCTCCCAGATCGTAGTTGCCGCAGCAATGCGCCTCACGTCGGTCGGCACACCACCCTTACAGCCGCTGGTCATCTCGGGCGGCCTTCCGCCAAAAGGACCATTACCAACAACAGCAACAGCCATACCCTCTTCCCTCATGGCCGTCAGAGGCGGCAGCAGCGCAACAGCAATCCGCTGCTTTTCCTCAGCCACTCTCTCGGCCGCCAGACGCTCCCATTCCATCTCCTTTGCTCGGACCAACTCCCTAATGGCCAGCGCAGCAATAACTCCCCTTTCCTTGTGTTCACACAGCCACAGTCGACGCCGCCTCTCTTCCTCCTTGTCAAACACGCGGGAGCGCCTCGCCATGTGACGCAGCAGCAGTTCATGATGCCTAGCGCAGGCGCGCAGTAGTCTTCGCCGGTGCTTCTTCTCAGCTGCACCCGTCCTGCGACGCTCGTCATCTTCAGCACGCATCGTCTGTCGTCGCGCGGCGGCGTAAAGCTCCTTCGCCTCCCGAGCACCGCTGCTCAACAGCACCTGCAGAAAGCGGCCACTGTATCTTCCCGCTCTAAACGCCACATCGGCTACCGTCTCGCCTCTTTTGTTGATCGTGTTGAGGAGGGGCAAAGACACCTCTTGGTTCGTCAGCCACCTCACAAACTCAAGGAGCTGCTCTTCTGAAATTCGTTTATTCCTCATCAAGCAGTGCAGAAACGTGTCTCCATGGTGATCCGCCACCGGACTCATCCCATACGCGGCGATGAGGAGTAAAAGAGAGGTGAGCGCGGTAGCGGACTGAGCACACGTGTGTAGCGCCGTCTGGCCGTTGGCGTCGAGACACAGGCGGGCCCTAGTTGCACACCCCAAGAGCACCATAAGGCACTCTTCGGAATCTTGAGCAGCCGCCATGTGCAGAGCGCTTCTATCCGCATCGTCCTTGCTGACAGCATCTATGTTCGCCCCCTCGTTGAGGGCCCTCTGGACATCCGCTACGCTCATCTGTCGGATGGACCACAGAAGCAACCGTGTGGGTTCGTCCAGGCTCTCCACCTGCGCTCCGTCGCGCACGTCGGTCATCTCCACAAAGTTACCTACATCCATGCATGGAGCGCTACAATCCAACAAAGGGGAAACAGGGTAGTGGCTCATCAAAGGGGTTTTCAAACGGAGCGTAGGTTGGCGTATAGCACACATGCATACATTGGTGTCACACACACTCACACACAATCTCAGGGGAGAGCTGAGGTCTCGCCTCGCACACACCTAAAATAACACGGATCTGGACGCATCCAGTCACAATGTGTCCAGTCAAAAACTTCACGTATCACTACACCTCACCGTGTCGTGCTCCCCCACACAATCAAAAAGCCGCAGCAAAGGGTGAATTGAGCAGTTCCGTCGCTCACCAGTTGGGAGAAGTTTGACGTGATGCCGTGCGTCAAAGGCATCGTAGAAGGTTGTAAACGCATGATAGCATTGTGTACAACACACGACCAGGAATTTTTGCATTGCCTTGTCTGATATAGAGAGCTCAGGGTCCAAATGCAGTTTGAATGCTCGGAGAGTTTGCCGCATCTTTCCATAGCACTCACTCGCTTGGCGCAGCAGCGCCCGATTGTTGGCTGCCTGAGATGTTTTATGAAGGTTCCTTGCTCCAGTTATAAGCGGCTCGTTGTGCACAACTATCTTGGCACAGTCTACCACGGATCTGAGGTACTCGTGCTGTGTCTCCGCCGTGACCTCAGCTGTCTTCACAGAGTCCACAAGAGTATTAAGAATAGGTCCGAATATTTGACCCTGTAACACACTTGCGACGGCCATAAACTCTGCTATGGCTTCCTTCAACCCGTGCTTTTCGGCGATCTCGTTTGTTAGTTGCCGTTGTTGCTGCTGCTGCTCGTGCTCCTCTTGCTCAGAGGTGTCATTACCCCAACTTTCACATCCGTATTGTAATAGTCTCCCACGTGATCGTCCGCAAAACTCTACGGTAGCCTCAAAGGCATCTACATCTTCCAGCAAAGCGTCGCGAAGAGCAACGGTGGCGTTTCGCGCTCGCCCCAATGCCTCCCTTCTTGACTGGGCAAATAGAAACCTTTCCTTGAAGCCATGAGGCAGTCGGTCTGCATTAGCATCGATGAAAGACACGTCCTCGGTAAGGCCTACTTCCTGTTTTCTTGGCTTTGCGGTCACCCAACTGAACCAGGACGACTCTCGAGGCTTTAATGAGTCAAGAAAGCCACATTCGCTTAATTGCCTCCGCCGCGCAAGTTCCTCTACCAAGTTGAAAAAGTTAACGACACTCTTTTCGTCAGATTCATACAGGAAGTAGAGCAAAGGGAGGTATGCGCAAACGGCTTCTGCATGCGTCTCCACAAAGTCCAACATGCTTCGGGCCAGATGGATCGAAGCATCCCTGCTAGCTGGCACCAAGAGGTGCGGAAAGCTGGCACGCAGTGCATTAATAAGAATCGACAACTGCCTCGGTGACCGCTGGAAGGCGTACTTTTTGTGAGGAAACGTAGAGACAAAGCGTAGCCACGCACCGTGCTCAGAGACTATGTCTCCTGTGACGCTTCGCCGTGAAGTGTGACCATTCCACGACACCTGCATGCAACAAGTGGAGCCCGAAAGCATTACCTCCGCGCTGGAAGGAGTTGTCTGCGGCGCCGGGTCCCAGAAGCAGCGAAGTGCCTCGAACGGGGCAAGCAGCATCGACGGTCGCAGTCGTGCTGCGATGGACTCTGCGACCGTCACCGCCGGCTGGCTAGGCGCGAGTACATCCGTGTCCGCAGCGAGCTGGTGTAGCTCCGCCGGAGACCAACCGCCGTAGACAACTGTTCGACTATCAAAATCAAATGTCACACATGTCATGTGGGTTATCGCCCTCCTTTGCTGGTGATGAAGGCTATGAGGAAACCGGAAAGAAAGATCTATACGGGACAAAATGCAGCACCACTGAATATACAGCAACTACTTAGAATTAACGGACCACATACTCGAATTGATGGCATTCACACCATCGTTTTTTTTTTCTCTCCTTTCCTCAGTCTCTCTCTCTCCCCCTCCCCGTCTTCATCTTCCTCTCTTACTGCCTGTCTCTTGACATCATTTCCCCACACTGTCACTCACGCCCTTCAAGGAGGCAGTAAGAGCTAGAGCGAGCGTACACACCTGTAGAACCGCCTAATGTGACGACCTGGCCGGGGCAAAAGACACCGGACGTGGGGCAGTATCTTCCCACACAGCGGTGCAGCACCGAGGGCGCAAAGAGGACTTGGGAATTCCCGAGCGTTACGTTGACCTCAGGGCGCACAATGGCGTTCATACCCCCATGTGAGAAGTGAAGCGCAGCAGCAGATGATGCGACAATGTTCCTTCGAGCCTCACGAGCAACAGTGATGTCCTTCGTGACATGTGTTATCGAGAGCTTTCGCTGTAATCCGATAAGAAGTCCCCCAGCAGTCTCAGAATCAAGCTCCGCATCATCTACCACAAGCTGAATGGCATCCCCAGACTTTAGTTCAACACCCTTCGGGGCCGTGAACTGAAGCTGCCCACTCTCAGGATGACCGATAAAAGAGACAGGAATACAAACATCGTTGTGCTGAATGCCCAGAAACACCTTTGACTGCTTTCTTCGCAACTCAGGTAAGCAGTAGATGTCTTTGATCACGTCTGTGGCCTTCCTGTTGTCCAGGGTGATGACACTGAACACACCGTCCGTGCAACTCACCGATGTGGCATTCACTGCCCCCATGCTGATGGAGGGCACAACATTCACGTGGTGCCCCTTAATCATCGCACTGCGGAGAACCACACCAGCAGCGCTCCCAGTGTAGACCCGATCATTAATAAAGAACATGGAATCACCTATATCATCCGATGTGGAGTCGTCACTATCGGCTCCATTGCTACTGTTTTGTTGGCTTGGGCTACTGGGCTTCTGAGTTGGCGGGTAAACACCACCAATGACCGGAATCTCACCGAGCCGTTCGCCGAGGATTTGGAGGTGCCCTGAGAGCACGCGCTCATACTGCAGAGTCAATTTGGTGTCCAGCATTGTAACGCACAAGGCTGGCGGTGGCCTGCTGGCATCGCTAAGATCATCCGCCTCGGGGACGGCGTCAAACGTAAAGACGTCGCTTTGAAGGTCGGGGATGCAACCGAGCATTAGTTGGATGTAGCCACCGCCTGGCCGCTGGTGTCGCACGGCTCCTCCCAACATGTGAAGCTGCTGCGGCTTCACCGTTGACTGCGTGACGCCGTTAACTTTGCACAGGTTATACCAAACCACTTCAGGGGCGTCGATCATCGCCGCGTAGTCGAGCGATACACTCATAAAGCAGAAGTTCGGCGGACGTGGTAGCGCTGCTGCCGCCACGTCGAAGGCTTCAGCTGCAGCAATTCGTGGACGGTGGTCGGCGCTAGCGGCTGACGCAAACACGACAGATCTCGAGTCCACTGCCAGCTCCCTCTTGCGCTGCTCCTGTTCATCGGCGGCGAGCACCTCTTTGATTGTCTCTGGGGTCTCCACAGCGTCGCCAAAGAAACGGCAGGGAAACGACATCACACAGCGGTGCACGGGGCTCCAGCCAACGGCAAAGCGTCGCATGATTTGCGATGGCTTTGTATTGTATCGTCTTATGCCCAATAATCTAGAGGAATTACCAAAAAAAGAAAAGGAGAAGGAAGGAAAAGGAAAGAGAATAGCACGGCGTCTTGGGTGCGATAGATGCACACTTCGCAGAGGTCCTTCTCTGTCCCCAAGGGTGCATTGTGAGACTGTTTTCTTTTTTTTTTTTNGGCTTCGCGTGTGTCTTCACGCCCTCCTCCCCCTCCTCCTCTGTTTTCTGGAGAGAGAGAGAGATAGAGGGAGAGGGGAGACGAAAGCAACTCTACATTTGTGCAAAGTGTGCACATGCGCACGTAACCTCAGCGAAATGCCACCTGCTTCGTTACATCGCGGACGAACTTGGTGCCCTCTATCACTGTGTTGTAGCCGCGCCTGGGCTGCGCGGACTGCTTGGCAGCCTCCACCACATTAGGAGCTTTGCTCGTCAGCAGAAGCGTGTTGGGCGCCCGCATCACGGCATCACTGACACTAATTTCATTGAGGTATTGCTTGAGTAGCACCTGCAGCTTTTTGTTCTCCTCCTCGAGGTGATACTTCTCCTGTGAGATGGCGGCGCTGTCGAGCACCACCTTGTTGTGCTTGGTCCAGAAGCACTCCAGCAGGCGCCACTCCTCAGAGAAGGCCGCGCCGTCGGGCGCCGCTGCCTCGTCGCGCGACTCCGCCACGTTGCCATTGGTGATGAGTCGCTTTACCTCCTCCTCGATCTCGCTTGTCGCAATGTTCGACTCGAATGACAGCACCTGCTCACGTTCCGTCTCGAGCGGTTTGCTTAGCTCCACTAAACGCAGGATTTTTTCAGCCCGACTCTCCACGTTTCGGAGGTGATCCTCACATTCCTTGGCATTCTTGATGAATTTGGCAAGGCGAGACGCCTCCTTGCTCCTCCAGTTCTGCATCTTGTTCTTGAGCGCCTTCAGGTGCCGAATGGTGGCGTCGCGCTCCTGCTGGATGGCGGAGTTCTTCTTCTCCCACTCCTTTGCGTTTCGCGCCAGATTTGTCCGCCACGAGGTCACGTTTTCCTGCAGCTTCTCAATACGTTTCAACTGTGAGGCAATACGCTCCGTGGTCTCCGCGTCCTCTTTGGACTTGTCCATATAATCCTTCATGTTGACCTGTGCTGTCGTCATGAACTCCTTGTATCGCGCATCCAGCTCGGCTCGAATAAACTCACTCGCTCGTATGAGGTCGTTCTGCATCTGCTTCCGTTCCTCTTCCATTTTCTCTAGCGCCGTGTCATGTGCCTCTGATGTGTTTTCCTGCAGCTCCTTCTCCAGTTGTTCCGCCTCCGTCGCCATGTTCTCCAGGATGAGCTTGAGATCCGCCACCTCGTGCTCGTGCTTGCGCGTCAACTCCATCATCTCCTTCTCGTAGTCGCCCTTCATCTCGAGGAGGTCCGCCTCGAACTCCGTCTCGAGATCCGCCATGCGCTTACTCTGCATCTGAGTGAGCCCGTCGACTGCCTCCATGTGTGACTGGAAAGCGAGGCGATGCTGCTCCTCCCCCTCTTCGAGGTCAGTGAAGAGCATCTCAATCACGGCATTCTTTCGGTCAATGGCCGTCTCGAAGGCGCGTCGCACAATCTCGATCTCGGTGACAAGCTCCTTGCGTTTGCACTCACGCAGAAACACCAACCAGCGTGCCTCAACAGCGCTGGTGGCCTGCAGCGTCATGGCCTCTTCCTCCGACTTTAGCTCTTGTAGGCGGGCAATAAGCATCGCCTCTTGCCGTCGACGCTGCTCTGCCTCCTCGACGCGGGCTCGCTCGAGGGCGATGGGATCGAGCGTTTTCCTGGCACGCCTCTTGCCTTTCCTCTCCGCCGGCATGATCTTGGCCTGCTTTCCCCTTCTTGCTTATTTGCCTAACGGACGGAAACACTGCATACGAAAGAGAGAGAATTTTGGAACAGAAAAGAAAGGAAAGAGGAATCAGGAGTGAGTGTGTAGTCACCGGCACATTAGCCGTCAGTGGACCACAGCAGCACGGGCCCATATGCTTGACAACAGGAGGAAGAGGAGAATTGTGCAAGTGCGTGTGTGCGCGTATAGTGGCGCAGAAGGAGAAGACTATACAAGATCCGAGTCGCTTCGCTTCATTACGAGGCTCCAATTAATCGGCTGCCTCTGAAACAGAAACGATATATTTGAGCACAGGCCTCGGTTAAAAGGATTGCCCTTTCGAGAGCTGAGGTAGGTGATGCGGTGGCGGCTGGAGAACTCCCATGTCGTCAGGTTGCCCACTAGTAAAACGCAGTGAACAACCCACAGAGCGAAGATCAAGAAGGCCATAAAGCCATTCACCACAATCAGTATGAATGGAATGAAGTTCCGGAGCATTGCGGCGTCCATTGTCGCATGACCGCGAAACTTGAAACATTTCATGACGTTTGGAAACAGATAAAGCAAGTAAATAAACGTAATAGTGAGCAGCAGGTAGAAACGAAGGTGGTTCGCCTCACCCACGCAGCCCCCGATCCAGAAGCAATGATGATCATATTTTCGCACGCATCTCTCACACTTTTCACAATGCTTGGCCCGAAGCGGCTGCCACAGGCGACACACCCGACACCATCGAAGGATAGATTTTTCCTCTTCCGACCTCGGTTCCTCCGTGTCCGATACAAATCCAGGGTTAGGGGCCCAATTCCACACCATCGCAGCATTATAGCACAGAGCCAAAAACAGAAGAAGGCCCATATTGAGTTGTTCCATTGGCACATAATAGAGAAGTACACCCAGTGTGAAAATCTGCGCCCCAGCGACAAAGGACGCCGCACCCAAAGAGGCGGACTTGGACGCCGCAGCCTCCCTGGAGGACGCATTTCTCCTCCATCCATTCCCCTGTGCAAAGATGGAAGCCCTCTGCCCCCACGGCGGCCACGATGCCATCACTACACTACTGGCAGTCAGAAAAATAAGGCGCAGTGCATTATAACGTCATGCACATTGACGCAACAGATTGTGTGTGAAAGGGAATGCATATAATATTTGAACTGAACCAACAAAACAGCAACTTTCCGTTCGCACGACGGTTTTCTCATCAGCCCGATGGAACCACTCGCCATGTGACTAGGGTGGACTTTCGACTACAAGCAGCGAGAATGGTTGCACCTGGGTCAAGCGCTAAGGACTCGATGCCGTCTTCAATGCTACTGTGAGTGACATCGCAGATCCACTGCATATTACTCTCTTTCAACACTCGCACCGTCGTTCCTTGCGCAACAAAGATCACTCCTCCAACAGAAAGAAGAGCCGTGGCAGGTTCTTTACCGAGATCATACGAGGCCACAAAAGAGCCGTTGAGGGAGTAAAGCCGAACGGCATACGTCTTCTTTAGAGAATGACCAGCCAAAATAATGTCACCCTCCTTTGCATTCACCGCAATGAGACTGTAGTGCCACACTTCACCACCACACCACTGCTTCCCGATGTTCTCAGTCAAGAGAGAGTCTGGGTACTTTGCTGAGAGCTTCGGGTAGGAAATAGTCCGAATCAGAATGTGACGCTCAATATCCCACACTCCTACGATATAATCCTCTGCCGATGATACCAAAATGCCCCACTCATGGGAAACAAAAAGTGTAGTCACGGGCGCTGTGTGCCCATATAGCACACAAAGACGCCGCCGAACGGCACTTCGAGTTCGTGTGGTCCTCACTTCACCGCGCAGAATCCTTTCAGCCGTATCCGTTAAGTCTGCTCGTTGGCCATTTTCATCCTCTAATGGTAGCTCAACTTCGTTCAATTCTTCATTGGTAATCTTCATGAGATGGATAGCACCAGAGTCCATTCCAACATAAACAATAGGCGGGTCGACAGCCAAGGTGGTGACTCTCCCATAGCTCATGTGAAAGGTGCATATATCGCGTGACACATCCTTTCCATCGACAAGGACGATGCCGTTCCCGCGAATGCAGAGGCAATCCTTTAATTGGTCATTGGTCACTGTAAAAGGAAAACAGCCCTTTGGCAGTACCACAGGACGTGCCTGTGTCAAAGGAAACTTCCACTCACTCCCTTCCTCTGCGCCACGGGCGGCTGTGGCGGATCTCGAGCGAGCGAACACCACCACTGTTCCATCAACTCTGTGACTGCTCATTGGTACGAGCTGTTCAGGGTGAAGCACAACACAAAACCTCCAACTGGAGGCTTCATAACGAAGCGTTGGACATGGACTCTGAAAGAACGGTGGATCCGTTGGTTTTCCACGTGGTTTGTGAGGGTGTGAAAATAACTGCGAAGGTGTTTGACCAAAACAGTCAATTTGTGTTTCATGGCTGGATTTGAGAACAGGGTCTGTGATAGCCAAAAGGTCTATCGATCTTTCATATGTCAGTGGGTGGAACACGTTTACTGCCGCAATAGCTTCCTTACCCCGCTGCTTATAACCAAAAGTTAAGTCAATCCAAGAATGCAGATTCTCAGACGTATATCGACTCTCCAGCGCCTGCCGAAGCATTTGCGTCAATTCGCGCGGTGCAGAGGCCCATGGAGGTAACTGCACATCGTTCACAATATCTCCATCTTGTTTGGTTCCAAATGGTATATGATTGAAGTTGACAAACATATCCGGCAAGCAGTAAAACTCTGGCAACATCTCCTTAACGTCTTTTCCTGTTGATATCGTGTATGCCGTAGCCATAGAGTCAAACACGCGATCAGCATCGTCCAGTTTAGAGTTCATATTCACAAAGTAGTCCGAAAAAGGCTGCACACGAACAAGGAAGTGAAGAGCACCTCCAAGAGGTGAGTAGTGAGACCCGTAGTGATGAGGAATCAAGTCAATCGACATTGTCTGCCCTGTCCCCCCCAACGCCGCGATCTCCATGTACTTCGCAATAGCCTTCTGCTCGCGATCTGGAGTCTGGGCCCCCATTGGTTTGCTGAAGCGACGAAAGGAGGCGGCATTTGTCAAATCCAGTGTATCAGACAAGTAGTCCGCAACAACATGAGGGAACACTGGATATTGACGCAAGTCTCCGTATGAGCGACCTGCTGCAAAGTTCAGGTACATCAAATAGTGGAAATTCGTGATGCGTCCCTCACACCACCAGTTACGCCACATCCTCAAGTTGCTCTCTGTCATTACTAATGTCTTGTCAAGGTACGGCCGTGTCACCGCAATGATGGCGGCAGAAACACGTCTTCGCATCTCTTCGGTTTCAAAGGCCAGAAATAGGGTTTCGCCGGTTGAGAGCAGCAGTTCCAGTGCACAAGGCTGAAGTAAATTTCGGCGTTTCCAAATTGCACGTACAGAAGAGACATCTACCACTCGGCGAACGCAAGGGATCTCACACTTGCACCTGAAGGTCTTTGGAAACCGACTTATCGGATTGTGAACTTCTACTTTTGTAGAAGTTCCACCTCCGTGAAGGTCGAAAGATGTTGCTGAGGGTTCCTTCCCCAATTGTGTCAATCCGTGCTGGAACCGTTCAACGACGTACGATATATGTTTTGACGCAATGCACAACACGATGGGCACACGATCCATTGGAAGTACTAGTTTGCACCCCACGGTGAAGGCATAGGTGCCAGAGACACAAGTTGCCTGCAGCTGTGGGAGAGCCGTTACAGAATATAACTTCAGTAACCTCACATCATCTGTAGGTGCCATATCTTTTTTGTAGACAGCCCGCAACAACTGATCCGTGCTCCAAGCGTCGGTGATTTTCACGTCGTGAATGAAGCGTCGAAGGCGCACGTGTTGCCATTCCGTCCCCAGAAAACGATCCAACTCCCATCGGTTCAGGGGCACCGGTGTTCGCGCGTAGAGGTTGATGCACTGGCCCCACCACGGTAATAACGAAAAACGATAAGCAGCGTGGGAAGCTAGGATTGCGCAGCCGTCTTCCTCAACGAACTTCTTGTAGAGTGTCACTTTTTTCCACAGGGAGGCCTGGAACTGGTGCATGTCTGCGCTGATCTGACCACGACGCTGAACAGCTCGCCTGGGTTCAGCGAACAACAAGGGCGGTGGGGATTGAGCACTGCAACGTCTCAGCATCGAAAATGCAGAGGCGCGAGCTGTCACCAAAAACCTTTCCAATGTGGCCACACCATTGCGCGATAGTTCAATGTCCCACAAAGGGTTACTTAATGTGGCGGAACGTGCAGCGTCTGGGACTCCACTGTCTATCTTTAGTGCTGCATCCAGTTCTGCCAGGGATGAGGTTGAAGCACCACCCTTCACAAGCGACCAGACGGCAGCGTGGTAGCGCACGAACTGACACACAGACAATGCCATGCTGAATCGGTGTTGATTCCCCTGCAAGGATGGATGAAGAAAACTTGAGGCTGCACGCAACACAATCAACCATGGTGCCGATTCCTTCAGCGCCTCCCCAGGTGCGCGCTTTAGAAGTTCTGACATCACAGTGTTGGATGACGAGCGCAACAGTCTCCAGTCAGCGCCACCTGGTGGCTGTGTAAGAGCTCCCTGTTTCGCCAAGGCAGGTGTGTTGAAACTGCATTCGGCATTGCCACCGTAGACAAGGTATAGTAGTGTCAATTCTCTCACAACATCGTCGTCATTCTGCTCCGCGTTGTAAAGCAGAGAGGCGGCTACTCTCCATTGCAATAGCAACAACTCCTCGCTTAGACGCTTCACCCTCTTTCTGGGAAGCGTGCCTGATTGTCCAGCCTGTAGCTCAAACAGCAGCTTTCGGGCGCACTCAAAGAGAAGCAAGGCGATACGCACCACTGTATGGCGGTCACCAAGACACAGCGGCTTGCCAAAACTCGAAAAGTACACACCCGCAAGAGTTTGACTCACCCAGGTGTCACCTTGATCATCCTCCTTCTTCTTAACCATCGATTCGTCAGAGCTCCTGCAGTTGCTTTCGCACCAATCCAACAAAATTACAGCCGTTGCGGCTATTTGGAGAAACGACACATAATCGTCCATGAAGGATCCTGAGCACCCTTTGCCTGCCAGTATGGAAAACTTATCCAAAGATGACACAACAAATCGGCTGACCAATACATTGACTTTGTTGTCGCTCAATTCAAGTCGGCGCCTCGGTTCGATATCATTTAGACATGAAACGGCCAGAAAAATTGTCAAGACCACATCACGCAACGCACGCCCGCAGTTTACGCCTTCTGTACTCCATGAAACTTCAATCATGTACACAGCGACACTAGTCAGTGACTCTACCAAAAGGCCAGTTACAGTGACCTCGTTCTTCGCAAGAATAAGAAGAACACCAAGCAGATAGCTTACTATGGACGCGAATCCCTTCTCGCTGAAATCAGTGGGGTAGACTAGGTCACGTATCAGCGGTCCCTTTTCTTTGGCAACGTTACACAGAAGTACCACAACCCGCATCTGATAATCACATGGTATGTGCTGAAGTAGTGCGACCAGAAACACCAACAGCGTTCGCGCCCCTTTTGTGTCACCCCGCCTTGCGCTCTGCTCCACCACACAGACAACGGTGCACAGCTCCGCTTCCGAAATACAAAGTGTGTCCGGAAAAAGCGCCTTCCGGGCCAAGTACTCGTCCACCATAGTGTCCAGCTGCTCCTTCGATATCAAAGCCCACGAGAGGAGGGAGAGCGCATTGCACCGCACTACTTCCTTGGAGCACTTTAACAGAGTCACAATATCTGAGACGAGAAATTCATCATCCAGACTCCCTGGATTTATTACGGACATCGATTGTCTCACAGCACTCAGAAGCCCAAGCGCCCAATCGACCACACTTGATGCAAGGGCATCCTCACCGACAACCAGGCAAATCGCAGCTTGCACCATACGTCGCATGTGCAAAGGAGTTCTACATAGTGTGGCCAAAAAAACTGTCGCAGATGAAATAAGGGAAACGTCCCAGTCACCATTTGTATCCCCCGCAAAATGCATAAGAAGGTGTACAAGAAACTCTTCCAGGGCGTAAGAGTGATCAGCTCCATACTGAGAATCGACACCGTTTTGAAGGATTCGACTGTTAAACGCACCGTATTGATCATCCACAACGTACTCCTGCAACTTGTGTAGCACAGCCTGAAATCCACCAGAGTTCTGCGACCATAATGTAAAATCAAGGAGAAGCGGCAAGAGATCTGTTCGCACAATCATCCGATTCCCCACAGCTCTACAAAGAGAAACTGCAGTCTTTTTTGATATCACAACACGGCTGTGAAGCATTGCTTTTAGAAGAACAACAAGATGTCGGCCCCCATGCAATGGCGTACAACATAGTAAGTTATCTGTAGAATGCCACAGAATGACATCACCAACGCATTTCCATGCCTCTTCGAACGCCTCTGAGTAGGTAGGCTGTAGCGAAACCAGCCAGGCAAAGAATGGAATACCACCAACAGCATCCAGAACAGAATACACAGGAGAAACAGAGTGAAACCGTGGTCCATTCACCCTTGCCCAAATGCTTCCTAATATGCGTATCTCATTTTCATCATTGGACAGCATTAAAGAAACAGGCATTACCAACTTGTTCTTGGCCACACGCCCCGGTGACGGATTTAACGATGCCGAATCAGGTTCATGTCGCTCCAACGTGTCTCCAGTTATTCCCCGGCGCTCCGCATTTGCTTCCAAATAAAGCCCTCCGTTGCGCACACCAACAACAATAGGAAATCTCTCCCTGTTGTAATACCTGCTAAACGGCATTACAGCACCCGAAAACATTACCTGGTCCTCAGCGCCACTGATCCCGCGGCGCCTCCACATTGCCGACAGCAAAACTATTTCATCCGTCAGAACACTTTCCTCCTGCTGCACCATGTTTGCCAAAGCGGGGTACAAACCGACAACGAAGCTCTTATCCATGAAGGAGAGGGAAAGAAGACTGTCACTCCCCATCACGAAAAGACATGATGCTTCCACCCTTGATAGAGGGCCTCCAAACATTCCGAGCGCCCCAAAGAGAAGTGGTACCGGTTGATTACCAGCAGGTACACTAGCTGTGCCAAGTGAAACCATATTTGCTTCGCGAAATAGATGTTCAGTTTTCTCCAGCATGCCAAGAGATAACTCCACGCACACGGTTACCTCGGTTGAAGGAGCACACACAGTGTTTGCTGCAGTAAATAATGAAAGGCGGACCTCCAACCGTAATTTTGAGCGAAAAGACGAGGTACATTGATGGCATTCCATTACCGACATAGAAACCATACACCACTGACGGGTTGGCACACGGATGCGAGGCACAGGAACCTCGTTCGAACGCAACTGCTGTTTCACCTTTTTAACCACTTTTAGGCTCAAAGTACCCTCTGGGGAGAGCCACAGCAACAGGGAAATTCTGTTTTGGTCAAGAAAGAGTGATACCAAAAAGAATCCCACCCTTTGAACTGATAGAGAAGCATCAGATTCAATGAAGAACCAAAGAGCTACCGAGACGCATCGTTCAGCCTTCGGTATTGTCAATTGAATCGGTATATCCACTCCACCATAGATGCCCAACTCCCTCTTGACGCGACTCACTGCAGCTGTGTAGAATCTCGTTATCGTCGGGAATCCGACAGATATTCCAACAAAGGACATGGGCTGCGTACTGGGCAGCGATTCTTGCAGAAGGGTACGCCACACAGAGAGCAGGGTCTTGGTGGCCTCATTATCGTATTCCACAAAATCCACATCACGGCTTCGTAAACACATTGTCAATAAATGGAGCATTGTATCAAGACTGATACCACACGTTCCTAATTTTCTCGTTACCGCAACGAGTCGTTCAAAACATTTTGGCCTGTACAATTCATTTTCGGCAATTGCCACAGCGAATAACCTAGTCAAAAACTCAAAAGTCTTCCCTTCCACCAGTGTGTACACATTCTCCAAACAGTTGAAGAAAATATCAAGTAAAAGTTCCACTATTGAAGAGCTTAATAAAGCACTCTCTGCTGTTTTGGATTTCTGGCAGAGTACCCTCTGCAAACTGTGAAGGTACTCTGGATACACAATTCGCTGTTTCTTAGATGCAAATAAATCATCACCACAAGAAGTTTGAAATTCCCATCCACATATTACGTTCTGGCGTGTCACGGGAGTCACTATCGGAGTCTCCTTTGGGGCACATATTTCGTCAAATACAACAAAGGAACTCAATGAACACATGCCAATAACGGCTCTAGCTACTATTGATGTGTACAGTCGGCACTGAAGAAAAGGCCCCATGGAGACGATTTCCTCGAGTTCACACGATAGACTCTTATTCGATATATTCGGCGAGTTTGCCTGGAGGAGAGTCAGTAAGTGTAGGCAAAGCACCAAAAAGTCACACAAAAGAAGACAGTGATACAACGCTTGTTGTACTCCACCTGCATCTCTCTGGTGACGGTGATAGGCCCACATTTCAGCAAACGACTCGCAAAGGTCAAGACCTGTCAATTTAGATGAAAAAATGATTTTCATGCAAACACAGAGACTACGCAAACAGGTTAAGACACTGTCAATCTCAGAAGCAAAGTATGTTCGCGCAGTTTCACTTCTCTTTACAGCCTTCACGCATGTCTGTAGCCCCCAGCACCCCGATATGACGGATCCACTAGACTGAAAGTCAGTGCAAGTAACAAGAATTTTAAGTGCGACATGAATACGTGATGTATCTCCCCCAGAGTTTACCAAGACAAGGGCGAGAAGATCCGCACTTTCCAAAAGGAGACTTGGACCATATTTTACCTCGGTGCGGATCAGACCAACAAGAGTACCAGAAGTCAGTAAAAATTGTTTCTGCAGAGAAGGGACACGCGTGCATATTTCTTTTATCATTTGCAGCACTAAATGAATTTCACCTGGATCAGACAGGCTCAACAATCTTTTATCAAGCTCCTCAAAAATTTGGGCGGAAACGAGCTTTGTGAAAAAGAGTTCTTCATTAGCGAAACTGCATAAAAGCATAATGGTCTGAATAGTGCATTGTAGCACCCTTGATGTTGGACTCGATGCGAGCTCCACCACAAAAGCACAAAGCTGGGGGGCACCGTTTTTCTGCCTCTCATATGTCTCGTGGGTCGCACAAACCTTCACACACAGACGCACAATTGTTGATATCATCATGCCCAAGTCAAGATCTTCCATGTCGGTGCAGCGGCACACGTGCCGTCTTACCACATCCACCAAAGCATCATTGACAAGACCGGCCTCAACAACATCTTCGCTGCCAATGCGAATAGCGCTGGTGAGGAGCTGGGATAAGTAGAAAAACAGCGTTGGGCGGTGTTCCACAGTCGCGAGAAGAGCTCGAACAATGACACGCAGCCCAAATAAACCCAGTGTGCTGGTGTATACCGATGGCTCTGGCTCCACGACGTCCGCATCCCAGTGAGATGCCCTCAAGTACAAGTACAAAGAATGACTAGGCACTCTGCCACTGTCGGGCAGGGAGAGGAAAAGACAGAGCATATCAAACATTACAGTACTTTCCTCGTTTAAAGGGAATCTTGGGTCTTCATCGAGGTTGCACCACTCCACGATCGCTGACAAGCACATTTCAGGTCCATTAAAGACGGCAAAATCCTCTACCCAAACTTTTGTGAATCTGGATGTGTGCAGAAGTACTTGTAGCACACCGCGCAGTACAACAAGACGGGCATCATGACGGTCTGTTGGAACCTTAGACAAAGACCCAAGGAGCGCTTCCATTGGTGACAGCTTTATGCGTGCAAGGAGTTCGTAATTCCTTGTATCGGACAGGATAAAGGACACAGTTCGCACAAACGAGCCCAAACATGATAGATACACGTGTAGTTTCCTATCAATTAAGGAGAGTTGCGCTGAGAGTGGCAAAAAGGCACGTAAACCCGCACAAATGCACCCATCTATGGTAAGGTGACACATACACTCATATGGATTTGCTTCTGAGGCAAGCTCGACAATTCGCATGTAATCCTCAAGTCGGTCACTGCCGCTTGACACAAGGCTATCCAGCTGCGATTTCGATCCTAGCGTCCGTACCACAACGCTGAGGAGCCGAGACCTCCTAAGAGCGTCCCATGCACACAGATGGTGGGCGGGATCGCCCAACAGCTGCGTGAGAGAATGTATTGCCTGGTACTCCAAGTTGTGGTCACGGGGGGAAAAGCACAACTTCGTTGTGGAGGCCCAAAAATTTGCGAGAGCATTATCTTTAGCTAAGCAAAGAGTGTTACTTTTTCTATGAGTCTCCATGCAATCATCTTCCAACAAAATAACCAAAAACAAAAGAAGCAGAATTTAAAGCCAAAAACATACAAAGCGGATTTGAACACATATAATCAAACGACTACCCTTCATAGTAACTAGGAACAATGCATCCCAAGCAAGAAAGTCATTTGAGTGGGTAAAGGAAGAATGTGTAAGAACGCAAACGTCCATGCAATGCTCACTTCGGTAAATTCTTTGACTGCTGCTTCTTTTTAGCTTTGGATAGCTCCATCTCCAATTTTTGCAACTCTGCAGTGCGCTTGTTCTGTGTTAGGCAGCGAACAACCTTGTCAACAACGGCATCCTTGACATTGTTCGCACCATGGTCTTTCCGCAGCGCCTGAAAGATGTTTAACGTTTCGATCCAGCTGTGATTGTGTACGGCGTTAATGCCCAGAGCGTAGACTACCGGCGGGGCCTTTGTTGGTCTCCCCCGCGCCTCCTCAAACACCTTGACTGCGTCTTGCCACATATTGTTCTTCCCAAGAAGTGACAGCATTACAGAGTACGTATTGGCATCCCGCAACGAGAGATCTGTTTGCTTGTAGAACTCAACTGCTTCTTCCAACCGCGACGACCTCATAAGACTACTCAATACCGCATTGTTTGTGGTTGCGTTCTTCTGTACGCCATTCTCCACCATCCGAGCATAGAGCTCCTTTACGACATCGGGTTTCTCCACCGCGGCACTCAGGCCGCAGTTATACAGAAGTGTCAATGTTTCAGAATCCTCTTTTGTTGTATCATGGTGAGACATGGAATTGATCAGCGCAAGTGCCTTCTCCCAATCCCGTTCCTTCGCACATTGAAGCATGACTTCAGATGAGACACTCAGCTCTGCCTTCGTTGACTTTGCTATTAATGGTTCGGTAGACTCCGGTGAAGATTTTGGTCGTATTTGCAACAGACTCACAGACTTATCGGAGAGAGGAGCCCTTCCTTCGGCCTGCATAGCACTATTGACAAAAGCGACAGCATTTGGAAGTGCCTCTGCAATGGGCACATGAGTACTGTAGAAATCGGCTAACTCCACAATTTCTTTGTTCATCTTTTTTTCGTGGAGAAAGGGGAGCAGCTTTCTCAGAGTGTACTTTGCCTTAAAGATGGGTGCCTTCTTCACAACGCGAACCGCTGATCGTAGGGCGTCCTCCGTCTTGGCAGCTCTCGCCATCGCGACGGCGGCAAGAAGGTGTTCTGGACGGATCCCTATCTTTGCCTCTTGCTTTTCGATTTCGCGAAATAATTCCTGGGGGTTCTCTGGATCAAAGGACTTCCAACAGAGCACAGTGAGGATTGCAGGGTCTTCTCTGTTAAGTCCACGCTTGCAAACCTCCTCGATAACGTTATTGACGTTTTCATTAGAGGTAATCCGTAACAACTCTGCGTATATTACTTCATTCACATCACTCGTACTTATCAGTCCTGCAAGCATTTGCCTCCGGCGAGAACCTTTTTCCAGCATCGCAATCTTCAGCTTGTGCATCGTACTAAACCGCTCAGACGCAGTTAGCGTCTTCGTTACATACTCAACAATTGCTTTGACTGCTTCCTCGTCCAAACCACGCAACTTGGTCAAAAGGTTGAGCTCAAGTTGACCGGTTTTGTCATGAAAGCGTTTTTGTGATTGATCCACAAGCTGAATCGCCTCTTCCCACGACCCAGACCCCACCAATGTTGCAACCGTTTTTAACACCGTGCGATAATCTAATGCATCTCGAACACTGTTTGGGGCGGAGCGATATATTTGAAGGAATTTTTCCCCGTTTTCGTGGCGCAGCTCAAACTTTGTCACTTCATCGTGTAACCTTCTCTCTTTCAGTTCTTTTAACAAAGCTGACTTAACGGCATCCCTTTTTTCGATGGGAACATTTTTCAGGTTTCTTTCCATTATACGGACAGCTTGCTTGGATACTACAGCTGATGGCGTGGATGTCGCCACAATTTGTTTAAAGCTTTCAAAACATGCGTCCCATTGACTGCAAAAGTACATTTTTGCCAATGCGCTTGTCCCCACATCCATGTGACGTGCTTGAGTCACTGTTGTTCTAGACTTGACCCATTCGTCTCCAAGTTTTTTATGTTCCTCTTCTCGTTGTATTGCTAGCCGTTCTCTTTCAGCAGTTTCTTGACTCTTTCGTAGTTGTTCGATTTCTTTTTCACGCTGAAGTTCCCACACATCGACGGAGATGGTCTCACTTTGTATGGGCTCTGGACGCTGAGAACTTGAAGAAATCACTCCCGAAGAAATTGGCACTGTGATTGAATGTCTTGTAGGTCTTTCTGGCGTCTGTGGGGCAGGCTCAAACTGCGCAGTCACTACACGATCAACAGAAAGAGATGGCTTTGAGTCCGAGATACCTGGTGCCTCAAAAAGTGGTTTGTCTTCTGCAATAGTGGCCTTCACTGTTTCAGCAGTTAGAGGCCTCTTCTGAAGAGTGTCCGTTGCCGCTTCAACCTCCGCCACCTCCTCCACGATTGGTATCTCAGAGCTTGTACGGTGCTGAGGAGATCCCATCTTCTTCTGATCAACCACAAAGTCCAGAGTTGGGACCGGACGATCAGTCATCAAAGACTCATTTGCCGAATGCACGAGAGGTGTGGGAACTGTTCTGGAGGTGTCTGGTTGCGCCTGTTGCTGCTGCACTTTTTTCGTTACAAAATCCAAGGTGGGCACCTTTTGCGTATGCGGTTTCTCTACAACTGCCGCGTCTTTTTTATTTGGGCGCTGCAGTGGGATGTCAATCAAAGGGACTCGTTTGGCGATGCTAGTAGAGTTTCGAATGATGTTGGCCTTGGGAGTTCGCTGAGTGGCCAAGAACTCTGCTACCTTATACGATACACTTCCCAGGGAGCCACCCTTTTTCCGGCTTTGAGACTGGATTCTCTTCAACTGCTGGGCATAGAGTTTGCTCGTTACGTCCAGCGGCTCTACAGCTCCTACCTTTTTCGCCGAGTCGAACAGAACCTTTGCTGCTGCTGCAAATCCGGAGGCATTACCACCCCCGTGCCGAGAAGCCATTACTATTTCTTGATTCTCCAAACAACAACAAGAGAAAGCAAGCTGTAAGTTATTCAGAAACAACAGGAATAACTGGTGTAAAAAAAAGGTGGGGGAAGGAAACTTTAGAAATGCAAAGTATACCTTTGATTCTTAGCTGACATACCCTAACTCTTGAAAAGTGGAGCTATCCCCTCTCCAAACACGTCATGTAGTTTACACGAGTCTACAACTGTTGGGAAAGGCTGCAGCATCGACACATGTGCCTTTTCCGTAGCCTCCAGAAGATCTTGCACCGTTTTCACAGGAATGCGTTCTTCTCCTATAGAGACATCAATCAACGCAACCTCGCGAAGCATTTCTATTATATCGAAGTATGCGCCATAGCTTATCTCGATGGAATGAGGTTCACCCAGTGATGCACTAAACATCTGCTGAGCCCTTTTCGTCGTTACGAACAGACTGTCAAGAGGCAAACGACTATCACTTGGATTCACCCGAAACATTTTGGCAGTTTCGTTACCTATAACAGCCACACTGATAAATATAATAGGAAGTCGAATGGTTTGAATAAATTCGACAAATCGGTCATGAAATATCTGACGAACTACTGCATGAACATCCTTCACAGTCAACAGGCCATCATGCCCCTCTGGAACATGGTAACCTTCTTCGATCTTCATCATGAGACCACAGACAGCTGCTGAAGCAGATTGCAATAAGCGTCGCACGTCTCCGTAGTGGGATGCCGTTTGATTACACAGATAGTTTATGGCCTTTTCGGCAAATAACGTTGGTTTAATCTTCCCAACTCGACGAAGAATAATCTCCTTCAATTCTGGCAAACTGTAAGGCTCAAAAACTAACCTTTTGGTGATGTCGAGACGGCTTCGTGTTTTCGCGTCGGTTGCTAGCTCCATACTGTTAGAGATCGTTATGAGCTTACAGCACGCAAATGGGAAGCTTAACCAATCAACAATCCTGAAAAATGCCTTATGATGCTTTTTCAGTACCTTGTCCACTTCATCTATGACAATCACGCACAAGGGAGTTGGGCTGCTGCCCCACCCTTGTCTAAAACGTTTCTCAATCAATGCAGCACATTGGTCAGGAGGACAATTTTCAGTGTATCCCAGTCTCGCCTTGCTTAAATGCGAATTTAATGTCCAGTAGATATCGGAATTCTTCTGAATAACATAGCCATTAAGAAACACTGCCGTTGGCTTCTTCCCTGCAGGCGCTGAGTGTGCAAGAAGAGCAAGTGCATGATTTACAGATGCTGTCTTCCCAGTTCCTGGCATACCAAAAATTTGCATAACAGGATGAACGTTGTCATAAAGGAAGTCCACAATCGCCTTTACGTGAAAATCACGGCAGGTGAGTTCCTTTGCGGCAGCTGCGCTTGACACACTCAGCGCGGCCACACCGGCGCGAAGAGCCACAGTGGCCTCCTTTGTTGTATCGCCCCTTCTACGCTTCATGGTGTCCCTCAAGCCGTGAGTGAACAGTATATAGCAGAACATATATAGACACACAAGCAGAGAAAGAGAAGAGAATCTAATCAAAAGGAGATACTACCCCCACATCCCTGCCCATGAGCTCAAGCCAGTTGGTGCTTTAAAAACACGACAATAGGGGTAACTACAGTGCACCCCCATACTACACTTCCACAAAAAGCTTTCATACACTACACCTATCAGCAAAAGAGAAATACTAAACCTGACGAAGGTACCTTGCCTTCATAAAAAGCTCGATAACCCTAAAGCATGCCAAATAGACTTGTTCCTTGGTTGCTTATTTGCCGTAACCAAACGAATCTTCCCATTACTCACAAAATAAACCTCTCGCCACGTCGGAAGAATTCCTATACCTTTATATCCACAATTTCCATACTCATACATCCCACGGTCCCACTGAAACTTTCGCTGAAAGGTGTTTTCATCAATTTTCTCAATTGGTACTGGATCGAGATAACCTTTCTTGACGAACCGAGATTCATCTTTCAGCAGGCCCTGTACGTTTTCCCCGTGATGCATTCCCCCCCAAGGGCATCCCATTGCCGCTCCAGGTGCAAGCATTTCATAGGCTTTCTCGCCATCTCCCTGACGGCGAAGGGAGAGGAACTCTTCTACCACCTCCATGACTATATTCTCTACTTGGATCGAGTAAAGGGTGCAGAAGAACCAAAAAAAAAGCGCAGTTTTGCCCTCAGAAAACAATGTGCTAGCTCATGTACCTGAGACCCCTAACCTGATGTCACCATTCAAAAGCACCACCTTACTATGTACGATCAGCGTACTTCGAATCAAAAGACTCTCGGGGTGATTGCTCGGCAAAGCTCCTGGCAACGTCCTCATGAAACGTCCGTTCACTTTCTATGTTCCTTTCCACAGCGACACGAGCTCGCTCCGCAAGTTCGAGCGGGTATGATGGATCAAGCGCCATCCGGGCAGCTTGAGCCACATCGTCCTCATCATCCCCACTCTGTTCTTGGAGCAATTGCAGCATACGCTTTTTGTAATCACCCCAATCACCACCCATCAGTTCCACTTGATCTTTCATCACAGCACGTCTCAGTTTATTCAGGCTTTTATTTCGCCAGTGGGAAATTACAGAGGACGGTGGTCGTGCCCCAGGTATGTTGTGAATGTAAGCAAAGTGGCCAATGGACTCTACCTTGTGCAGTATCCATAGCTCACTCCGCAAGCACTTCTTCATTTCAGTGGGTAGTCGATAGCGATGCTCTGTCGGGATATGAGAAAGGACACCCTTGTTTCTGATTGGTAAGTCATAGTAGTCCAAAAGCACCCACTTTCGATTGGCTTTTATTTCATATTCAATAGGGTTAGGTTCATGCGGCTTTAATATGGAATTGAGGTTTGTACAACAAATTGCAATAACCCCAGAGTCAGAAAGGTGACGCCCCGCCTCGTCAAAAAATTGCTCTAGTCGGCCTGCAAACCCCTCCATCCCAGGTGCGTACTCACTGTTGTTTTCAGCAAAAAGGGAACTAACAGACCCTTGATCAGGATAAAAAACTATCAAGTCATATTTGCGCACCAGCGACGACTGGGTAACACTGTCAGTCTCTGGGAACATCTCACCCACTCGAAAACTGATCAGTTCATAACCTTTACCCATGCGTTGGGCATCTTTCCGACTTGAGGCCACGGCTCTCGGATTCGGGTCAATACCCCGAACAATCGGTACTCCACATTCCTTCGTAGCAAATGCAGCAGCACCACAGTGACTCCAAACCACCAGTGCTCGATTAAGCATCAGAGGACCTCTAAAATTTTTGAGCCATCGGCTATACAACAAGAGGGGTTCAATATCGATCTTAGTTGGAGCTGAAACCCCAAAAGGCGGATGGACCTTGCATTTCCTGGGAAGCAGAGGTACCAAGGTCGCCCCTTGTTCAAAATGTGAGAAACTTCTCAAGAGCTGAAGATACTCATCATAGGTCAAATGAGTATGATCTACAACAGGGAAGTACTCTTCTGCAAAGATTTGAAACCTCTTCCAAAGAACCTGCGACCATTTAAAGTTGTCAAAGTAAACGTTTTGGATCCCAAAGCTAGTGTTCAATTCTGGATCATTGAAATCATCCAAAGCCCAAAAATCTCGACGAATAAGCAAGCGGCTACAGAGCTCCTTCAGTCGTAGCTGTAACCCGACAACGTCTATTGAACTCACAGCAGGATACTCTGATTGGGTCAGATGTCTAACACCAATGTGAGCTCGGTGTATAGTTTCAATCTTATTTAGTGGGGCAACCAAAAAACCATTCTTCACCAAAGAAAAAACACTATCAATCGGCTCTGAACCATCAAGAGGCACATATCCTAGTGGATACCTATTGGGATCCTTTGTAGCCTCTGGGCGCAATATGAGAGCTCGACATAAGCCTGGAGAAGTTAACTGTCGCAATCTTTTCATCTTTAAGGGGCAACAAGCAGGAGAAAAGAACCACTGAGTCGATAAAAAGCTTGAATAGGCAGATTTATGGAAGATAACAAAAAAAAAAAGAAATCGTTTGTGTAGACACGAAAGAAACGTGAATCAACAGCAACAAACAATCGTTTTACGAGCCGCGGCCTCGCTTCTCTATGCGAGGCACTACCTTGTTCTTTAATGAGTAAACTGGTGCTGTAGGCGCCCTAAGTGGAGTACAGTCTACCAAACCACCCCAGCTTATTGTTATAGCCTTGCAGCGATCGTTGACATAATGCGTTCGAACTGCAAAATTGCCACTAAAACCGCGAGGGACAACAGAGTACAGCAGAGTATTACGCGGGAAAAACATGGTGATATTCTTTGAGAACCCCTGAATGAACTCAAAAAGCTCGAAGAAATTGGTACCAATAGTTTCACACAAGGAATTATCCGTATGGAAAAAAGGGGCGCCAGCGTACAGCTCTCCACCCCAAGGAGGAGAACAATGGACTGCATCAACAACAAAATCATTTTCCTTTATTGATTTAAAATCACAACAAATGAATGAAACCCGATCAGAGACGCCGTACACCTCCACGTTCTTTTTCGCTGCCTCAATGGCTTCCTCATCATTGTCAACAGCAATCACCTTGTCATAAACCTGTGCAAGTTGAACTGTGTCGCCACCACATCCACAAAACAGCTCAAGAACACAGCCCCTCTTGTGAAGAGTTTGGTGAATCTCGGCTGATGAGCGGGCAATGCTCTCAGGCGTTACCTCGCACCAACCCCTTTTCGTCATCCAAATGCCTTCGTCAAACCGAGACCACAATCGATGACGCTGTCCATAATATTTTTCTACGGACGGGTCTTCCGAAAACGATTCGCCCGGTTTTGCCATGCTCTCACTGTTCCCTGGCCTTCGCGAAACCTACGCCGCCA
>NW_008825725.1:2966-31801 GCF_000691245.1 Trypanosoma grayi | reverse complement strand
GGCGTGACGGACGGCGGCATCATCCTCTCCGGCCACACCGACGTGGTGCCGGTGGACGGGCAGAAGTGGGACACCGACCCGTTCGTGATGACAGAAAAGGACGGGAAGCTGTACGGCCGCGGCACGTGCGACATGAAAGGCTTCGTCGCGGTGTGCATGTCGCTGACGCCGGAGTTTCTTGCGATGAAGCGGGCGAAGCCGATCCACTTTGCGTGGTCGTACGACGAGGAGGTGGGCTGCCTCGGCGGCAAGGTGCTGACGGAGTTCCTGCACGACAACAACATCAAGGCGGACGGCTGCATTGTTGGTGAGCCGACGTCTAACACGGTGGTCATTGCGCACAAAGGGCGTGGTTCTTGGCGGATTCGCGTGTACGGCAAAGCTGTGCACTCGTCGTACGCGCTGACGGACCAGGGCTGCAACGCCATCGACTACGCCGCGAAGCTTATCGTGAAGATACGTGAAATTGCTGAGGACGTGAAGTTTCATGGACCCGTTGACCGGTTTTTTGACGTTCCCTTCTCAACTGTATCGACAAATATTATTCAAGGTGGTAACGCTGTGAATACCGTTCCTGCACTGTGTGAATTTTTCTACGAAGTGCGGAACCTGCCAGTCGTGGAGGCTAAGTCAATACATCAAAGGGTCCAAGCTTTTGTGGACGGTGAGCTTCTTCCTGCCATGAAAAGGGAGTTTCCTGAGGGGCGCATCGAGATTGAGGAGTTAAGTTATGTTTCCGCTTTTAAGGATGCCGATGAGAAGGATCCGTTTACTGTATTGTTGCGTCGCCTGGCCAAGGATTCCGCGGTGCGGAAAGTAGCCTATGGCACCGAGGCTGGTCAATATCAGGGTCTTAGTATGCCTGTAATTGTCCTTGGGCCGGGATCCATTCTGCAGGCACACCAGCCGAATGAGTTTGTGACCCTGGAGCAGCTCGATGGGTGTGCAAACATTCTTCGCCGGGTCGTTCAATGTGATACGAGCGGTGCGAAACCGCACCTCTGATCACTGTCGAGTGATGACAGGGAAGTAGGAGGATCGGTTTGTTTGTATGGTGCACTGACTCTGTTTTTATTTTTACTGTGGAAAAAAAATATATGGGGTGACGTTCGCCGATGGCAAAACAGTCGAAGTGCAGTTTTTTGTATTTTTTTCAGGGAAAGAAAGAAGAGAAGAAAAAGAGAGAGGACACACTAATTTTCCCTCATGGGTACTTTTTCTTTAGGACTTCATTCTTGTGATGCAAGCGTTGTGGGGGGGGGGTAACCCCCGGGTGTCAACCGAAATGAGCTTGTGCATTGTGGTGCTTTCCTGCTCTGTGAATGGTACGAGACTCTTGATTGATCTTCAAACACGATTTGTTGTGCTGTGCAAGGCACCCTTTCTATCTTTCCCCACAACCCTTTCTTTGCTCCTTCCTTTGGTCTCTCTCAAATATTACAGTAGATATGCAACAAGACCTCCCAGAGTGCTTGCGTGTTGTTTCGGGGCAAAAGACTCGAGGCGATGAGGCGCTCGCAGCAGCGTTGGAGGACATACATCGTTTTGTCTTTGGTGGAGACGATGATTCGACGGAAATACCGACGCCGTCTAAGCTGCTTTCATTTAGTGAAGCTGCCGTGGGGCGTGTTGGTAGTCACTTGGGTAAAAGAAAGCTGTCTGAATTGGCGCGTCTTCCCATCGTTGTGGTGATTGTCGAAGTGCTCGCTCGTCTCGCGCGAGTCTTGTTTTGGGGCATGGCTGCTCCCCCTGGAAAGGCTCCGTGCCGTTGTCGAAAGACTATCGAGAGTGACGTAGAGGAGCTGGAAGAGATACTTCTGCCACGATTCTTTTTGAAACTGTCGGTGCGTCCTCAAACTTTGCGAGACGTCTTGATGAAGTCACCCTGGGACGCCTTCTCACACCGGTATGGCACGGGGAGTACATCTCCAGCTGAAAGCTGTGAGAGTGCTCCTATTGAGGTGGTGACCGCACTTCGTAGGCTGAAAATTAACTTTGGGTGTGACTTTCTCTTTCACATACGCGTTAATGGTGGTGAAATTAAAACTAATGCCACATTGACGGAAACTGTTACAGAAGCTGATGGACGATTATCGATGACCCCGTGGGACACACAGGGTGACTGTTCGACCCCTAATGATAAAGGAAACGAAGAAAGTAAGGACTGTGTGGGTATTAGGCGTGCCTGTTCTCCCTGTACAAGAAGTAGCACTCTGGCTCCTGCTTTCGACATGGGCGCGGCACAAACTGAGCCCCAGGAAAGCACGGTACACAGAAAAACTTTGGTAGCCCCAGTGCGTGGGTCATGTGCAGTTCAGCCGGCTTACCCCCGTCACAGCCTCCCCGCATACATGCTGACCAGACGACGTTCTGGAACCTTATCAAACGTGGAGATGGGGGGCGGCTGCGTGGAATCCGTTGGTCCTGAGGCTGATCAGCATTCTTCACTCTCGGACGAAGACAGTACATCTTCCGAGGAGATTGACAGAGACGCTGAAGTGTTGGCACCAGAAACACCAGTGAAGAAAAGAGTGCGAAGGGACAACGGCGCTGTTCCTCCTTCACCGTTTCGTCCCACGGACAAAACAATCTCTCTGTCGCATCATTCCAAAGTAGAAGAAAAGTTGTGATTTGGTGGAGGGTGGCGGGTGGTTGTTGTGTTTGTTTGACACAAATCCCTATACACCACAGCGTTTTGTCTGCCTTCATGATAAGTTTTTTTTTTTTTTNTTTTTTTTTTTTTTGGCTCCGCCACAACCAAAGGCGTTCTGCTAATTCATTTCCTTTTCTTCTATCTTTTCTTTGTTTATCTCTTTCGTGGTTTCATTTTATTATTATCATCAGCGGCGCATAGTGTGCACAGGTATACTTTACTTTTCGCCAAGCGAGAACATTTTTCTTTTTTGAAAGGATGGACATGCGTGGCTTGGCTCACTTTATCCAAGACGTGCGTAAGGCGACGAGCAGTCCAGCTGAGGAGCGCAGGCGCGTCGACTTAGAGTTGGTCAAGATCCGCTCAAAGTTTCGGGACACAGCTAAGATGAGCACGTACGACCGGAAAAAGTACGTCTGTAAATTAATGTTCATTGCCATGTTAGGGTATCCCGTTGAATTTGGTCATATGGAGGGGATCAACCTGCTCTCACTAACATCCCCGGCAGAAAAACTCATTGGGTACCTCTCTGTCGCAGTTTTCCTCCACGAAAATCATCCTCTACTGATTCTGGCCACTCACATGATATACAAGGATCTTCTGTCAGAGCAGGAGTTTAACATGAGTTTGGCCCTCACAGCGATTGCCAACACCGGCGGAAAAGACTTCGCTGAGGTTATGTCTTTGGGCGTGAAAACAATTCTTATGAGCGATCGATGGGATGTACATATTCGAAAAAAAGCTGTTCTGACATATTTGCGTATATACCGCAAGTACCCTGATTTCGCTGATCTAATGGAGGTCGTTCCTGTAGTCATAGGCCTCGTTCTTAGTCCATTGTTTGGTATGAGTGGCTGTGCCGTGGTGTTTCTCACAGGTTGCCTCAACAAAACAAATATTCACCTTTTTCAGTTGATTCCCTGCAAGATCATTGAACTGCTTGAAAAAATTATCTTGGGAAAGCAGACAGAGCCCGGATACGTTTACTATGGCGTTCCTGCGCCATGGCTACAGGCGATGTCAATAAGACTTTTAAGAAAGTTCCCTGCTCCTGTGGACTCACAGCTGAAAGAGAAGGCGCTTCGTGTGTTGCGAAGTATTGTACAGGCAACGGATAGGGTGTTGCGAGATGCGCAGACGCAGCAGAAACAGAAGGGTACCATGAACCGTGTCAGCGCTATGAATGCAGTGCTATTTGAAGTGGTCTTGTTGGTCCTTGAGTGGGACGTCGACACCAAGCTCCGCACCGAGTGTCTGGACCTACTCGCTAGCTTTGCTGCAGAGAAGAAAGAATCGAACTTGCGTTACCTTGGTTTTAGTTTGCTGTCGCGAGTGTGTGCCCCAAGAGGTTCTCGCAATGAGTATAGGCTGTACTGCCGGCAGTACCAACCGCAAATAATCGTGGCTCTACATGATCCCGACATCTCCATTCGCACAAAAGCACTGGATGTTACTGTGAATATGTGTGACGCGGAAAGTGCGAGCGAGGTTATTGGGGATCTGCTGTCGTACCTCCCAATTACGGATGGTGCATTCAAAGAGAGTATTGTACTTGCTATTGCCCATTTGGCGGAGAAGTATTGTACTGACTATGGGTGGTATGTGGACACTGTCATCTCCATCATTGCACAAGCTGGTAATCTCGTTCCGCAAGAGCTTGTCTATCGCGTCGTGCATGTAATCATAAATCACTCTTACGTTCAGAAGAGGGCGGCAATGAGCTTGTTCAGCACACTGATGAACCGTAAAACTGTCCCTGATGTCCTTTTGCGTGTTGCATCCATCGTTCTGGGCGAATTCGGATATCAAATCGCACTGAATCCTGAAAGTACACCACTTATGCAAGTGACTGTCCTCCAGAATCANCTCAATGATGCGTCCGAAGAGGCCCAGTCTCTAGTATTGAGTGCATTTGTAAAACTTTACAACTACTACGATGGTCTCGTCCGTGAGAAGATACTAAAGGCTCTCCGTGCATACAGGACTAATTTTAATGTTGAGTTGCAGCAACGTGCCATGGAATACGTCGGGCTCATCGAACTGGGCAACGACGACCTTTTGCAAAAGGTGTTGGAGCCTTTGCCGTTTTTTGAGGGTGATACGTTCGCCACCGTATTGGATGGGCCCTCTCAAGCAGTGGTGGGTCTTGTACCACAATCGGCCGGGACACAAAACAGAAGAAGCAGCCAAGATGCATCTACAACAAAACAACCGTCGAATCAAACGATTCTTACCGGTTTGCTTGAGATGAATCATGATGTTTCGTTGAAGTCGGGATGGACGAAAGACACCGTCATGGAGGCACTGTTTGAAGTGAGCTCGGCTGTCCAGTTAGAACGCATTACAAGGGAGAGTGAGGCGGTGCATCAACTCTTCTTGTCACTCCTTACTAAACCGAATGGTATCCTGTACTCTGATGAGACTGTAGAACTTTACTGTGAGCAGCAGTACCGGGGTGCCGATGCACGTCTTACTCTCACGGTCCGGGCTAAGGCAGCAGCTGTGTTGCGAAACGTCCTTTTAGAGATTGTTGGAGCAGATGCTGGGCTTCTGCTGCAATCGAGGCATAATCACGGTGATATCCCCACTGGTGGGGCTTTGCGAGTAGATTTCGTTGCCAGGTCGTGGGCACCGTATCAGCAAGCTCCTACCATACGCCTTTTCCACGAGGGATTTGGTGAATTTGCCCCCACGATGAAGGTTCTCTCCCTCCCCATCACGACTACTCGATTTCTTGCTCCATATGATAATGACGATGATGATGATGAGGGGGGGGTGGCGTATGATACTTTGTGCAGCCAACTGAGCACCGCTTCGTTCACAATGCGTCACATTGACGCTGGTTTCTCTCTACACAAAGGGGTTCTTGAGCGGGTACTAACTAGCATGGGTTTCCGTACTGTTCGTGTCGCCAGCAGCAGGGAGATCAAGGCCATTGCGGCCCACGCAACTCAGTCTCACGGTACGCTGTCTTTTAGTCCCGTTGTTGTAGATATAATCGTTTCTAGCGATGGCGGGGCAGCCACAAAGGTGTTATCGCAGAGTCCTGTCCTCCATTCTGCTGTCGCGGACGTCTTGGAACAGCTGTTGCTCGGCTTGGGGAAAAACACAGTCGAAAATGGCGTGCATGATGGTGGCGATGCTCTGTCTACCAGGACTGAGGATTTCTTTCTTTCGTAAAGCGTGGCATGCTTTGGTCCTGATGGCTGACGTTGGTGTTGGAAACGTGCAAGTGCTAACACAAAGAATCTTTTTTTTTCGGTTTTTGAGGTATATATATATATATATATATATACTTGATTTCCATTTTCTACGTGACGTGCAAGCATCAAGATTTTCGTTCCTTTTTTTTCACCGTTAGCACTGAGCAAACATGGCTGGGAAGAAGGCACATCCCATCAAGCGGGATTGGTACTGGAATCACAACGATCGCTACGAAATTTGGCACAGTCTCGACTGGCCTTCTGTTCGTCGTGGGCGCCAGATCTACACGGAGGTGTTTGCTCCATGTCATCCTTTGGGTCGCATGACCTTTACGCACTTCCAGGGATTCATGACCCGCGAGGAAATCAAGCAGTTGGCTTCTCAGTATGAAGTAATCGATTCCGAACCCGACGCCCAGGGTATGTTGAACCCCCGCCCTGGAAAGCCGACAGATACACTTCCCCTGCCGTTCCCAAACCAGCGTGCCGCGCAGTTTGCAAATAATGGTTCAGAGCCACCAGATCTGCAGCATTCCGTATTTGGTAAGGATGGCGGTCCTGACTACATCTTTTCTCTACTTACAGGTTACAACTGGGGCAACGGAGAGCTTCTCGAGATACCGCCGTTCGCTCCAGAGCTGAAGCCAGGACAATTCTGGAATCCGTACTTCAAGGACTGCGTCCTTTCCATGCCACCCCCACTCTCAGATGGGATGGTGGACTTCGAGGATGGCACACCCGCAACAACGAGCCAGATGGCGAAAGATGTGGTAAGTTTCTTGCGTTGGTCTGCAGAGTCGGAGTACGATGACCGCCGTGTCATGTTCTGGAAGACGTTCACTACTCTGGGCCTTGTGAACTGCATCCTTCTGCACTACGGACAGAAGAATACCAACTGGCGTATCTACGGACGGACAACCTTCCGTTACTGGAAGAAGACTTGGTAGTGAAGCCGTGTTTCTCTTTTGAGGTATGTAATTCAGCCTTCTTTAGTTTAGAAGGATGGTGATATGGAAGTGAGCAGGGTGGGTGGGAGAGGGAGAGAGAGAAAGTTTGTTGTTGAATTGGCTGTCTATAGTATAGCATGTAGGGATCAGTCTGAAACGTATAGGGGAGGAATAGCAGCGGTTTCCACTGCGCCAGCAATCTGCGTTGTGGGTGTTCACTGGCGTGTAGCACTCGTGGTTTTTTTTTCTTTCTGCACAGGCAGAAGGGTTCTGTTTCTTTGTGTTCATTGTGAAGGAACTGGAGGGTTGTTCGAGATGGACGCTTTTTTTTTCTTTTGGCTGTCACTGTTGTTGTTGCTGTTCTCTGCTACCATTTGCTCTTGACACGTGAACAAAAAAAAGCGTGGGCTAATGCTTAGGATAACTGCTATCAAACGTCTCTTCGCCACGCATGTTGTGCTGAAGCGGACCGGAAAGCCCTCCGATGCACAAGAGTACAAGCAGGTTTACCTTCCGTACGACACGGCACCGACAAAATCGGAGATGGAGCGCGAAAGAAAGAAGTTGCAGCACGCTTATTACGGCCGTATGGAGAACCGCAAGCTTGTTGAAGTAAAAGAGGTGCCACAGAACGTGTACACATATGGGAAGGAGGGAATGTCCCTTCCCATTGCCATTTTCAAGGATCAGCAGGATCCTGTGATCGGGCCTGAGTGGACATACCCTGGTATCTACGAAAACAAGATCGCAGCGCAGCATTGGTATATGGAAGAACTCTTTGACAAGGAAAGTGTCAATAAATATGATTCAGTATGGCAGAAGCAGATCCTTGATAATCAGGTGAAGCGGCGAATGGCAAAAGTAGCGTTTCGAATGAGACAGGTGAACATGAAGGCGGTGGATCTCTTTCAGAAGGAGCGAGGCTCAGCGAAGAGAGGAGCCACTGGTGCTGCTCCTGGTGGTGGTGGTGGTGCTGGGGCATCGGGAAAGGGGAAAGAAGCGACTGCGAAAAAATGAGAGGCTAGTGTGTCGTCGTGGTTGCACCTCTGATGTTATGCTTTTGTTCCTTTCTCGTGCGTGCAATTACCAGAATTTCCTTAGTTCTTTCGGAAGATACAGTTTGTTCACAAGCGATCAACTATGTCGTTGTTGTTGTTGTCGCCTCCCCCATTTCTTTGTTGCTTCTGTGAATAAAGCGAAAAGGCAGCCTGCCGCTTTAGCAAAGGTATATCAGCAAACAATTATGAACGTGGCTCACGTCTTTGCAACCCTTCTTCTTGTGCTCTGTTGTTCTTTTGCGCAGGGAGCAAACCTGTACCCAGCTTGTGAAGGCCGCGAGGTACACGGCTCTGTAGGCGCAGGTGGCGAGACAACCGTGCATGTGGTGCCGCTCAAGGCAGAAAACCTGACACTGACATGTCTCGCGTACGAGGTCACCAGCCTCAGGGGCGGCATGAGCCGTCGTGGCTATGACCCATGCAGTGTGGAGCATCAGACGGAATTCCTTTACCGCCTCGTCATCCGGGCCAAGTGGAAGAACAAGACCACAAAAGACGTCATGATGACGGAGTACGATGTGAAGGACCTTGCCGGGGGATCTATCGGTGATATTGCTATTCGCACACCAGGGGAAAGCGAGTTCTCCCTTGTGTTCAAGAATCAAGCTTCACATAGACGGTGCTCACTTCGGGTACGTGCTATTATGGATTACAAGCTAAGCGCAAAGGAGGTTCAAAGCACTAAGTTGCCTGTGGTGGTTTCAGTGGTGCCTCGCACAGTGTACACCAGGCGCACAGAAACAACAATGTTCTTCCTGAAGTACCCTGAAGGAACGGATATGAAGAAGGCTAGTAAAGATATTGTAGCCCTTTCGGACCTGGACAACGAATGCGCAGACGGCAAGTTCAACGGACGTGTTATGCGTCTTCCATCAGTAAAGCAAGATTCTTATTTTGTGGGTAAATCCTTTATGGGGGAACGTGACTACTACTTCGATCGTCCTGAAGCTTACCGCATTTGCTACCGTGGAGAGGATGAAACAACAAGTTCGGAACTGGCTGTCGTTCGGGTGTTTGACGGTAACCCGTCATACTACCAGGTTGTCGATGGTCAAGACGACGACGGCCGTGTACTTGTTGGCGTTACCACGACGATCAAATTTTACGGGTACGACCTTGACACACGGCCTGACGGTGATCGGGCAAAGTTTGCGTACGACAGCGAGGATTGTGCGACGGCAAGCCCGGCTGGTGGTGTGCCTGAAGCGACCGACCTTGGGCCAAGCGACGACTACGGTCCCAACACCACATATACACTGTGGACGTGGACCCTGCGGGAAGGCGGCGCCTTTAAGATCTGCTACAAGCGTCGCGACGCGCACTGGACGGAGGTGCCGAGCATCGCCGATGTGGCGCCCACCCCCGCGCCGACCGCCGCACCATCTAACGTCACGCATGTCCCGCAGCCGACGGATCCCGTGACGAAGATTGACTGCCCCATGGCGCCGGAGAGCACGCGGGAAGAGCCGTGGGTCGCCTACAAAAGCGTCAAGCTGACCTTGAATGGGACCAGGGCGCCTGAGGGCTTCCTTCAAACAATCAGTCGTGTATTCTGTATTCCGCGTGCGGCACTCGCTGTGACGCATATGACCCACGATACCAAAGGACTTCAGGTGCTTTATATATCTATTGTTTGTGAGGACCTTGGTGAAGCGCGCCCGTGTGATACATTGGAGAGGCAGAACTACATTGTATCCCTCGGAAAGGAGAACTCGAGCATCCTGAGTGATATTGCCATCGTCTCTATTGAGGGAAGCACGCATATGTTTGCGTTCGGAGATGATCCCATTATAATCAGGAATTACAATGGACATGTTATGGCGATCTCCATCACATGTATTACAGTGCTCTTGATAACCGCCATGGGGGTTTACGGCGTGCTGAAGTATCGTGAAAACCGCCAGTATTTCATTCAATTTGGCGCGGACGACGAGGATGTGGGAGATATGTACGCCATCAGTGGCTCAGTGAAGGGAGGCGATGAATACCGTCGGCCTGTCAAGGATTCCGTAATTGAAGTCGAAGAGTAAGCTGGAGCAACCGGCAACCGAACGAACAATATGAAAAACAAGGCGCGTTTTTGCAGGGGGGACACGCTGGGTGTGACGTCAGCTCCCACCACCCGCAGTCCTTTCGTCTAACTCCTCTTTTTTTGCTTTACTTGAGACGGGGCAAACGAAATAGTAGAGGGTTTGTTTCCGGCGTTTAGGAAACCGAAGCTTTATTGTGCGCGTGTGCATTTTTTTTTATTTCGTTTTCTTCTTCAAATCCTTGCTTCTTTTTGTTGTTTCCTTTATTCATTTTCCTTGCTGCGGTTGAGGGCTTGGTGATGGCGTGTGGTGCGGCATCGCCAAGTGATGTGTCAAGTGTAGTTACCCGTTGCTGATCTTATTCTATTCTTGTTTTGGTCCCAAGGTGGTTCTACTATATATATATATATATCCAAAGGGTATAACGCATGTTTCGCCGCGGTGTTGTGCGGCGGTGTGCTGCGACCTCCGCAGCATCTCCTGTGGGAAAAAGGCCATTGCTTGTCATCACAAACACCTCTGGGTTTACGCATAAGGCCACGCGCCGTGTTGACGAACTGAACCTGGTCGCCTACGAGTGGCAACACGAAGAGACCGGGGCGGTGTATTACCACATCGACACAAATGATCGTAACAGTACATTCTGTATTGGGTTCCGCACTCCAGCCGAAAACAGCAAAGGGACGACACATGTCCTGGAGCACACAGTTTTGTGTGGTAGCAAGAAGTACCCTGTGCGGGACCCGTTTTTTATGATGCTGCGCCGATCATTGAGCAACTTCATGAACGCTATGACTGGAGCCGACTATACCCTGTACCCCTTCGCAACAACGAATGCACAGGACTTCCGAAACCTACTTGACGTCTACCTCGACGCTGTATTTCATCCACTGTTGAGGGAGGAAGACTTCAAGCAGGAGGGCCATCGTGTAGAGGTCGAGGCCAACGCGGCAAAGGGGAAGCGGTTGGTTTACAATGGGGTTGTATATAACGAAATGCGTGGAGTGGTGTCGGAGCCATCACAACACTACGCGCACTCGCTGATGAAAGTGATGCTGCCCGGCACACACTATGAGCACATATCGGGTGGGTATCCACCAAATGTGCTGTCACTGACGTACGAGGAGCTTGTGGAATTCCATAAACGGCACTATCACCCCAGCAACAGTATCACACTTACATATGGTGAGCAGAGCCCTGAACCATGGATGGCAATGTTGAATGAATACTTCTCTTCTTTTGCGAAGGGTGAGGTAATCACGGTACCTACGCTGCGCCCTGAAGACCGCTTTGTGCAACCAAAGCAGGTGACGCTACAGGGCCCACTGAATTCCATGGGTAATCCGCAGCGTCAGAAGCGCGTTTCTGTTTCTTTTGGAGTACAACAAGAGGATAATAAACTGGAGGACATGGTTGATCTGAGCGTGCTGGACTCTTTGCTCTCAAGTGGTCCGAGCTCTCCGCTTTATCAGGCGCTTGTTGAGTCACAGATCGGCAGTCGTTACGCCCCAATGCGGGGGTATTCGAGCTATCTCTCCTCACCCTTCGTCTCGTACGGTGTGGAAGGTGTGGATGAGGCCCGTCCTAATGTGGAGGAGGAAGTTCTAACTGCCATCGTTTCAACCCTGCAGAAGGTGCAGAAGGAAGGCTTCGACCAGCGGAGGGTGCAGTCCGTCATTTTCCAAGAGGAGTTACAGCAGCGGCACCGTGCTGCTGACTATGGGGTGAATCTCTGCACGGGCCTCTGTGCCATGGGGTTGTGTCGTGCTGCAAATAATCCCCTCGACTTTATTGATTGGTTACCGCACCTGCGACGTCTGGGCGAGAAGCAGGCGGCGTCCCTTCTCCCACGCATTTCGAAGAATCTCCTCAGCAATCCCCATCGCGCTACGGTCTCTGTATCAGCGAATAAGGACTACTTGAATTCTCTCCGCGACACTATTAACGAAATGGAGAATAAATTGAATGAAGGAGTAACAGAAGCTACGAAGGATAAGATTGAGCAAGAGACAGCGAATTGGCTAGAGCGTGTGCGTGCGCCACAAAACGGTGACATCCTCCCCACATTAACCGTTAAGGATATACCGCGTGAATCCTTTCAGGAACCTCCACCGCGTCTTGCGAAATGTAGTGATGGTTCCTCCTTGTACACCATCGCTAGCCCAACAAATGGGCTCGTCTACGTGCATGGGCTAGCTCCTTTCAGCTCATCGCTGATGGCATCTGTTCGAGGCGATGGTGGTGGCGTGTTGGCCGATGTTCCCCTATGGCATTCCCTCTTGGGTAACCTGGGTGCAGGTCCGTATTCTTTCAAGGAGCTCTCCATTGCCACAGAGCTCGTCTGTGGCGGTTTTACCTTTTCGCCCCAGCTTAACCAGTCATACTGCCAAAAGTCGGAGTATATTGCTGGCACCGCCTATGGGTTCTACACGACCAAAGAGAAATTGCGTGAAGCCCTGGAACTCCTCAAGGTTGCACTGCTTGAACCACGAACTTCTGCAGAAAGTGATGAAGTGCGTGGTCGGGCCCTTTCTCTTGCAAAAGCACGCTGCTCAGGCGTTATTCAACGGCTGCAGCATCAAGGCAACCGAATCGCTACTACACTGGCCTCCTCGCGCCTCACTCGTAGCGGGGCTGTGAAAGAGGAATGGTCCGGACTGGCGCAGTCCACACACGCCTCGGCTCTGCTTGAAAATCTCCAAAACAATGACGAGGCAGTCGTACGGAACGCCATTGCAGGGGTTTTGGATGCCCATAATGTTTTTGCAAAATCGCTGGTGTCAAATATTTGCCGCGGCATAATCTGGGCCACATGTGAAGAAAGACATCGCGACGAAGTAGAAACCATGTTGGCGGCCTTCCTGCGCGAGTTCCCAACTCTTCCATCGGAAGCGGCGGTGGCGGCCTCAACACGCCTTTCCTTTGCAGCGATGGAACGACCTTCCAGCTTGTTGCAGCTCCACAACAAGTTGCCCATCGACACTTCTTATGTAGGCCTCGCCATTGCAAATGGACTTGACTGGAGCCACCCAGATCAGGCGCCACTCCGTGTGGCGTGCCAACTGCTCAGCAATGAGTACTTACATCGCCGAGTTCGCGAGGAGGGGGGTGCGTACGGATCGGGCGCGAGCGCTACACTTAAGGGGGAGGTTGGCGGGGTCACCATGTCCAGCTACCGCGATCCGACGCCTGAGCAGACCGTCACTGTCTTCCAGGAGGCCGCTAGTTGGCTGAGTGACGCGGGTAATGTGACACAGATGAGGGTTGACGAGGCAAAACTCCGCATTTTTTCCAGCCTTGATGCACCTTATTCCGCCGATAGCTACGGTGAATCCTTCTTCCTTCACGATGTTCGACACGAGCAGAAACAGGCAATGCGGAATGCTCTATTGGAGGTGGAGCCCAAGGATGTTGTAAACGCGGCTCAGTACCTCAACATGAGTGGTGGCGTGGAGGCCGTGGTGGGTGTGCTGTGCCCCGAGGAAGCGACAAGGGAAGAATAGTTCGGTCACATGCTGTGTAACTGCCCTGGGTGTGCCGCGTCTTTTGTGTGTCTCTGGGAGGCGTGTGTGTAAGTGCACTGAGGGTTTGGTATTCATTGTCCTCCCCCTTCCCCTCCACACTTCTTCTCTTTTTTCTGTTTTTGATGTGCCTGTGAGAGGCAGTGCACAGCTTCGTGGTAGTTCTGTGTGCATGCTCACGCCGTGTCGGGCGTTGTGGGGTCCCGCCCAAGAGACACTGTGCCGGCGCCTTTTCTTGCGGTCCTGCTGTGCATTGGGGCGGGGTTGGCGGCGTGTGATCATTCTGACAAGAGTCACTCTCCTCTTTGGTGCGGCGTGGTTCGCTGCCGCTGCGTTGGGTTCCACTGTGGTGTTCTGTCGTCCCCTCGATACGCCGGAATACCTCATTCCGTACTACTTGCGCGATGTCACCACCCGCTTCAAGCACTACGCAACACACTATAAGCGCAAAGGTGGGCCCAAATACATGACTCTTGAGGACTTTGTGCATGCATTGTTGGCGTCGAAGAACAACGAGCCGTTGGATCCATATGTAATGGAGGGGATGAGACAGCTCTTTACCGAGCTGGACGCAGACGGAAACGCATATCTTAGCCTCTCTGAGTTCTCGTTCCTCATGTTGTTGTTGACAGCGAAAGCAGATGATATACGAACGCTTTTTTCTATTTTGGACAAGGACCGTGTCGGCTCACTGAGCCTTCACGAATTCGCGGGTGTGTTGCAGGGTCTCGGCTGCAGCCCCAGTGAGGCAGAGTCGATGACGCGCGGCAGCAGGAATGGCATCGTGCGACGGCTCTTCGGTGAGGATGGAGAGCGGCATTGCTCGTACGATGAGGTTTTGGAAACAATCGACGCCATCAATGAGGAAGTGTGGAAAGCCGAGTTCCGGCAATTCGACACCGACCGCAATGGCCATATCACTGCCGAGCAATTTGGGAAGCTCATCGCGAACCAAATGATTGGCAGTCATGTTCCGTTCTATATTGTCGAGAACATTCGCAAGATGCGCGGCAGCGGGGAAACTATGACTCTTGAACTGTGGATCAGCTTTCATCGCGTTATGCGGCACGCGGATGCGATTGGGGAGGCCGTTGAAGTGTTCACATCCTCTGGTCTCCTGTTGCGGAAGAAGGACTTCAACCGTGCGGTGAAGGCGGCAGGTGTGCCGCCCTTCACGGAGGTGGAGCTGGACCTCATAATGGCGCTCTTTGATCGCAACGGGGATGGTGTCCTGCAGTTTGACGAGTTTATCTCAGTGATGCAGCAAAAACTGACCTATCACTACGACGGTAGGAGTAGAAAACGAGATAAGAAGAACTTTCCAACTCGTTTCGTGGAGTGTGTCGGGGAGGTCTGGCCGAAATAAATACGCCTGGCTTCTCCTCGTGGCTTTTTTTTGTGGTTTCTGCGACTGAAATACGCTCCAACTTGTTTTATGTGGTTTTCTCCTTCAATGTGTGTATGGATGACTCTCACCCACCCCCTATATATATATTTTTTTTTTCTTTGTTGTTGTTGTTGATGATTGTTGTTGTTTTTTTCGGGGGCGGGCATGTTTTTTTCTTGCAAGGAACGCAAGTAGCACGCTCTATCAAAGCGCGTTTGAATAAGGGTCCCAAACACGTTAGTAATGCAGCGCACCGCGCCCAAGTTGGTGGCGGATTTGGAAAACCGCACGGCTTTCATGGTGCAGCTGCAGGCCCTTCTCCTTCAGGCAAAGCACATTGTGAGCGGGAGCCAGAAGGGCAAGCTGCAGGACATCCAAACAGGTATTGAAGAGTGGGTAAAGGAGGTGGGTAACGTTGGGGCGCCACGCCCGTCGATCTGCACTCCCTCGCCCAGTACCCCTGTCACACTAACGACAATACAGGAGGAGGAACAACAGAAGCAGCAGCAGCAGCAGCAGCGGGAACCCACCGAGGCGGATGGAGACAATGATACCAACAACAATACCAAGAGTTCCTCCAGTACCTTTCAGGCTTCGATATCAGCCACGCAACTTCCCGCCAGCTCGACACCGCGTGGTGATGAGCCTTTTTCATTTACTGTGGATATGCTCCGCAGCATGAATGGTGCAGGAGCTCCCGACCCGCTGAACAGTGTGGCCACGCTTTCTACGAGCTTTAAGAGCCGTAACTTGGAGCATCTGGCAGAGTTCCTCCGCATGCTGTGCTACGGGGACCTTCCGGAAAGTGTAAAGCTGCGCAATGTGGGACGCAACGCAGCGCGACTCACTATTGTCCGCTGCTTTTCGATCATTACAAACGCCCTACAGCAAGTCGTATGGGAGCTTTACGTGGATCCAGTGGTGGCAAAAGAGCCGTGCCTCGACAAGAATGGTGAATGCGATGCTCCTCCGCTTTTGTCGCCGTTTGTGCGCCTCTCGCACGATATCAAAGTGTCAACCAATGCGATTATGAAGTGTATGGAGCTTCTCACAGGTCACACAGAGTTTTCTTCGACGCGATTTGCATCTCAGGTGTGTGTTGATATTCTGAAACAGCTGCGCCTGTGCGTTGTTGTTTTCCAGCAGCGGATTTTGCGGGAGGAGTCACGCCGACTGCGCGTGGCGGAGGAGGCAAAGACGACGACGACAGCGACGGCAGCAGCGGGTGGTGACTCTTCTGCGAATGCGCAAAAGGCGAGACAGGCTGCTGTGCGAAGGGTAGAGGAGCTGCGGCGCACCATGGGGCCCTCGCTGCTCATCAGCATCGAGAAGCTCCTGGGCCTTGTGCGTCCCGCCGTGCGGTATTTGGTGACTGTCGCCTCGCTGAAAGAAACCGCGGGTGTGCAGGAGGAACGGACACTAAAGAATGATGTGAGTGCACACCTGTTCGGCCTAGCGCAGTGGGTATCGCCCAATGCGCGGCCAACGCAGCAGCAACAGCAACAACAACAACGACGGACCATGCCAGAGGATATAAGAGTGACGGAGCGCGAGACGGACGCCGCGAAAGAGCATTCGTCTGTCGATGGTGCAGAGCAGTCCGTGCCGCTGCCTGAATGCAATACCGTTGTGTCTCCAATTCCACTGTGGCCTCATGTTGCACACGTTGTTCTGGAGATGGTGGTGCCGGCTGCATTCTCACCGGAGTACATCTCGTGTGTTGCGCAGCACTGCGGTGACCAGAGTGATGGTCAACTCGTGGCGGTGCGGATCCTTCACGACACCGTGAAGAAGTTGGCGAGCACAGACCTTGAGGAGTTGCGATGCATGTTGGGTCACGCCACGTGGCGGAGGCGTCTTATGGACGGCATTCTTAATTGTTTAGTGTCGCTGCAGCCAGCGGTGCTGGATGCAGGCCTTGAGACTCTTCACTATATTGTTGTAGGTTGCCCCGACTGCCTGGGCTCCGAGGTAGGGTTCTTATACACTAGCGGTGTATTTGGGCTGCTGGAGTCCGACAATACGCCGCCGGCAATGCGACGGGCACTTCTTCGCCATGTTGTTGGCACATTCTTCAAGACTGCATGCGTCCCTGGTCAACCGTCTCTCTTGCTGCGTCTCTACCAACAGTTTGACCTCAACGTCCGGTGGCACCAGCTCAATGTCGTCCAACAGGCTGTCGCAACGCTTTCGAAGGCAGTGCGCTGTGCTGCTCCGGAGGGTTTTGCCGATGTGGTGGAGAAAGGGAGCGACGACCAGGAGACTGCAACCTTTCAGAGGTCGCTGCCATTTCTCGCACTTCAAGGTCTCTCACTCGCTGTGGAGTTACTCACCCTACATATCCCACATGACCCCGATGTGGTTGCTAATATTACACTGCCAAGGTTGACAAACCGCGACGAAAAAATGGAGGAGCAGCGCGTGGTTGACATCATCAACAGTTCCCCCCTCAAAGGCGTGAGAAAACTCTTTAATATAACCGATGAGGAGATGAACATGGATGAAAGTGGCAGGGCGGTAGAGAACAACTGGGCGCACCAGTACATACCACAACCAGCGTCACCAGAAACAGAACTGAAGGTGAGTCGTATCGCGCAGTTCCTCAGGGAGACACCGTCGCTGAACCCCGAGTCGGTCGCGGAGTTTCTCTCATACCCCGCCGTTCTCCCACTGCAGGTGTGTCGGGTTTTCATGGAGGCACTGCCGCTTGCCGGCATGAGTCTCGTGGATGGGCTAAAGAAACTCTTCACTCTTGTGCAGCTCCCCAAGGAAGGTCAACGAATCGAGAGGCTTCTCGAGTTCTTCTGCAGCGCGTATTTCAAGGCAAACTCTGTTGATGGCGTTGATATTGATACGTTCCCTTTTGAATCAGAGAACGCATGCTTCATTGCGGGAGTCGCGGTCCTTATGTTAAATACAAGCTTGCACAATCCGCATGTTTCGTCCGCAAAAATGTCGGTCTCCACTTTCCAAGCGCAACTTCGGGGGTGTAACGAGGGTAAAAACTTCCCAGAGCATTTTACCAAAAACATATTCGACGAAATCAACGCCCACTCATTGTCCAGCATGAAAGGTTTCTGGTCTGCTGGCATGAGTAGCGGTGTGCGATACGCGTCTGTACCTTTTCCTGGCAAAATGGACTCTATTTTCTTTTCAAATGAGGAACGTCAGGAATTAGCCTTTGGTGTGGTGCGGCAGCGGCTGGTGAGTGAGACGCGAGAGTTAATCTACCGTTGTAGTAAACTAGAGTCGGACTCTGAAGAAAACACATCAGTTTTTTGGTGCAGTGTTGCTCGGGACCTGTTCCTCAGCACGTGGCCGTCGCTCTGTGCTGTGTTCGGCGTCGCGGTGCATGAGGTGCAGGTGGCAGAGGAGGCATTGATGTTGTGTGTGAGGGGTCTGCGCAGCAGTCTCCTCGTCGCCGCAGCGTTCGGCCTGCACACAGAGTGCAGTGTATCTCAACTCGCGCTGCTCCGCATGGCTTCTTTCGAGCCGATGCGTACTTTGTGTCACACCTGTGTGCTGGAAGTAGCTGCATCTCCGCACAGCGTGCACTTCACTGCGCGTTGCTGGACGCCGGTGGCGGAGCTGCTGGTGTCGACACGCAAGCGGCAGGAGACGTTGCTCGTCGAGGCGGAGTCAGTCTTTGGGCGTGTGGAGGAATTCACGCGTGAGTCTTGCGGTGGCTGCGGGGTGCGGGACACTGACGCATCGCCCCTCGTGAAAAAGGTTGTGCAGGAGGCGCTGCGGGGCATGACGGCAGTTGTGCGGGACACAAGTATCGACAGCGCAACCCTCGCCGCCGCGCTGTACGTGCTGCGGCGTGCTGTCGGCTACTCCCTCATCTCGTACGAGCAGCAGCAGGGAGCGGTGGTGACAAACCTCGTTAATGTGCGTGACTTTAGTGCGATCATTGCGCCTGCGCTTGTTGACGTAGTCGAAGCGCGGAGCGGAAAGGGCGATGAGTGCCTGCGTGTCATCGTGGAGTTTGTCGTTGATGTCCTCGCCACCGTGTGGAGCTCGTGTGTTTGTGGGGTGGAGCCGCCTCACATGGTCTCGCAGGCTGAGTTGGCGGAATGTCACACCTTCTTCCAGCAGTGCTACGAGCGCTGTGCAACGTCGACGGTGGTGCGCATGCACGTGCTTCAGGGCGTCAAGGAGCTTGTCTCACGCACGGTCCACGCAGCAGGAGCGACTACGACAAAGCCGGTTGGTCTGCGCTTTCAGACATTCTACAACATGACACTGATATGGCAGCGACTCTTACAGCCTCTAGCGCGGGCACTGTGCGATAAGGACAGCGTAGGGACAGAAACATGCAGTCTCGCCGTGCACGTCCTTCGGAAACTTGTTGTTCTCTGCTCAGGAGCGGGTAGCACGTGTGTTAACATTCAGCTGGGGAAGAAGGTGCGCAATATGGTGTTGTTGCTTCTCTCAAGCGTGGCGTACATTGGAGGTATGTGTAGTGATATGGATAGTGCGCTGTCGTGCCTGACACAGTTCTCCACCATCTGCACGACTGTGCTGAATCATGACGCCACTATCCCCTATAAGGGTGAAACTGCCCTCTTGGATGAGGTCCATGAATCATGTTTCGATGCGGTTGCACCAAAGAAATTACACTTGCTGCTCCGACGTATCATTGAGGCCGTGCAGCAAAAACCGGATATACTTGTGCTCAATTCCCTGGAACAGTTATGCCTGTTGCTGCGTTGCCAAACGCAGCAGACACGGACAGAAGTCGTCACTGCCTTGCGTGCACTTGTCATTCAGCTTGAGCCGTCGCAGCTGCGGCACCTCGCTGTGCATCTCTCTGATACTGTGTTGGAAGCCTCGCTGGGTCATGCGACAACGGACTACAAGGCGTCTGCGTGGGATCCTAGCTATGTGAGCTTTTCCCTCTTCGACCTCCGTGTGCCGTCGACGATGCGGAAATGCTCCATCACGTCCTTCCGCGTCACTCTACCACTCGTGATGAACCTTATGTCGCATGAGCTGCTCTCAGAGGCACCCAGGGAGCACTTGGCATCTGTCACGACGGTGGTGATGCGGCAGTGCATGGTTCCACTTGCCGTGTCGCCACGCGCCACGTTTCAGATGCGCACAACTGCTGTCCGTGCGCTGATGCAGTGCGCCGCAGTCTGTACCACACGCCAGTCTACCAGCGGCGACGTGCAGTGCCTGCGCGCCGTTGCAGACTGCGTTGGTCTCGTGTTGTACGCCTCGCGGGTGCCGGTGCGGTTGGTCGTGCCTGCCGACGCCGACCACGTAGGCGGCTGCTGGGTCGCGGAGAAAAAGTCGGCGGCGCTCGAAGCGTACATGCAGGCAGCGGCTGGCGCGGTTCAGGCCCTGTCACTTGCGGAGGCGTACGAAGTGACGGGAAGCCGCAACAGCGCCACTCTCCGTGTCGATGTGGACGTCGAGACCTTGGAGGAGCAAGAGGAGTTCACGCGAACGACACGCGGCAACTGGTCTGTGCCCCGCGGAGACGTGGCCACGGACGAGCAACTGGTTGAATACTGCACGCTAATGGCACAGTTGCTCTCGCCGCTCCCCAAAGTGCTGGACGCCGCCCCGCAGCGCATCCCTAACGAAGACGGCACTGAAGAATTGCGGCAACAGCAACCGTCATGCGCTGTGTGGGTGCCCCCGACTGCAGTGCACGAGGTGCTAGCAGAACTGGTGTTAGAGGCTGCCGGCATATTCTTTGCGATCCTTTGGCGAGTAAATTACTTTGTTGAGATGGAGAATTTCATGGCGAAAGCAACGCAGAAGGGACGCGACACACCACCTTTGAGCAAAAGCAGCGCTCTCCTCCCCCACGCCGCTGTTCGGGGTGCACTCAACGCCTTCCTGGTGCTCGCTTTGCAAATGGACCTTTCCAAGCTTCGTAATGTTATTGTGGAGGTTTTGCGAGCTACGGCATGTGTGCAAACATCGACGCTCAGCACGCGGGAGGCGCAGAAGATAAACGAAGGTACGGTCGAAAGTGCTGCCATGCAGCGCTTGAGCCCGCAGGAGCACCAGCACATACGAAGCTGCAATGTAGGAATGTACCAGGAGCTCTCGTCGGTGGTGTCTCATTGGATCAAGACGACTGTGCAGCAGACGGACGCCGAAACGTCGACGCTAGATGGCGACCGCCGCGCAGAACTTCAGGCAGTCGTGGGGGGCGCGGATGTGTTTACGGGATTGGTGCGGCTACTGACCACCACGGCGGGGGTGGTGATTGTCGCAATTCGCGACTACTTGGCGTGGTACATCACCGTCCACCGGCACGACGTGGCGCTGGTGGGGGAGGAGACGACGCTGGATGCCGCGCCGCTGCCCCCGCCAAGGGCGAATGGAAACGAGGAGACGGATGAGTAGAGCAGCGTGGCTGGTAGAGACACGAAAATGAGAAGAAAAAACAGTCAGAAACAAATGCTTGCTCTCTGCCCAAACTGTCATCTGGCAGGGTAGGAGTATACCTTGTATTCATCTACTGCTTACTCTGTTTGCTCCACCACCCCGGTTCCTTTGCATTCCGTTTATATTTATCACTATGTTTGTAGGGGGGAGCGCTGCGCCGTGACGCACGAATGACTTATTCGTTCTGTCCTCACTTCTCTCTCTCTCTCTCTCTCCCTTTCCTGTCGTGTGTCTTGGCTTTCTGCTTTTTAATCATCATCCGCAAGACACGGATGCATTGGTCTGCCACAGGTGGCAGGTAGCATCACGACAGCAACAACTCAGAGAGAATAGGAGAAGGTGGGGGTCTGCAAATGTCTCCTGCTCCTGTGCGGGTTGGGGTTGCCTTGTCAGGTGGAGTCGACAGCGCCGTTGCAGCGTTGTTTCTGCAGCGGTGTGTACCTCTGTGGCGCGATGTGGAGGCGCTGTGGAGTATGACGCGCCCTATGTCACTGGGTGTTGTTCGGGATGCTCTTGAGGAGCGTCGGTCGTGCTCAGAGATTGGAGTGCGTGCGTCTGTCGCAAGGGCCCGTCACGATCCCGCTGCGGCTGTTCATTACTTCCCTCTTTTTATGAAGAATTGGGAGGACGTGGCGGAGGGTGGTGACCAGCGCTGGTGTGAAGCCGCACAACGGGAATACAACGACGCAACTGATGTTGCTCGCTCGGTCGGTCTGCTGCAAGGGGACGAGATGTTACCGCTGCACAATTACAGCGCGTGCTATGTGGAAAAATGCTTTGAGCCGATGTTGAGTGCCTACGCTCGCGGGGCGACTCTCAACGTGGATGTCTTGTGCAACGCAGAGGTGAAGTTTGATGCCCTTCTTCGTTCACTGCTTGCCACAGGGAATGCGCAGTATCTTGCAACGGGGCACTACGCCCGCACTGTGGCCTTCCCGCATAATGAGAGCGACAACACGACGGCGAGACGGGTTGGGATTGCCAGGCCCTTCTCGGCAAGGCGTGACCTTAACGATCAGACGGTGTTTTTGTCTCGCCTCTCCCAGTTTCAGACGGCACGGGCAGTCTTCCCTCTGGGTCACGTGTTCGAGCAGAAGACAGATGTGCGCGCTGTGGCTGCTCATTTTGGTTTGACACAGGTGAGCGCCAAGAAGACGAGTACAGGGCTATGTTTTGTAGGCAACCGCTACAGAAACGCAGCACGGGGTGGTGGCAGTGGCTTCAGCACTTTTCTCGAAGAGTACATTTCCCCGAACGACGCCATGTTGCGGAGACTGACGGCGGAAGGAAAACAAACAATATTTGTTGATGCCGAAACGAACAGTGTTGTGGAAACATCACAACTTGTGTTGATGGGGGAGTGCTGTCAGCCCCTGTTGCCAGCATACAGTCTAACACTCGGTCAGATGATTCGTGGGAAGAGTAAAGATGGGGCTACAGCGCGATACTATGTGCAGGGCAAGGAGCTGTTTGCTGTGCAGAGATGTGAGGAAAAAGAACAAGAAGAACATGTGCGTTATCTGCGCACCGTGAGGCTGGTTGACCGCTGGGACCACCCGCTGCTGTACGCGATGGTGGCGGAGCTGCGGGATGTGTTACTGACCGTGCCACCGCACTGGTTTAGCGAGAAGCGGGCCAGTGATGTGCAACTGCGCTGTCATTGTTGCGCTCGGCATCAAGACTCTCTCCGTCCAGCGACAATGTGCTTCGCGTGGAGCAATCTGCGTGACGAGGCGGCGGATGGCTGCATTCGTGTTTCCCATGCGTCGGTGATGTTCGACGAGCCGGTTCGTGCCTTGACGACTGGGCAGGCTCTCGTGGCGTATGGGTCACTCACGAGGGACGGCGCGGTGGGGGATGCCGCGGAGTGGTTTGTGCTGGCGAGTGGTTGGATCGCGTAGGCAATGCACACATGCAAATTGGTGTGGCTGTTAAATGGCGCTGCCTCATGAGCTGTTGAAGGGTTAGAGCGTGGTGTCTCATATCCTTATTCGCCGCTGTTTCGTCTGTCGGTGTGTGCATCGATATGTATGCCGTAGGGGAGGTGCTGTTTTGGGTGGCACATCACGTTTCATCTCGCCAAAGGCTGAACGCATTGTTGGTATTGGTCGCGTGGCGGTTGGCCGGCTCGGTAAGTCAGCCACCGCGTTGTCCATTAATGATCTGCAGGACGCGAATATGACGATGTGGGACGTAGGCATACTCATCACTATCCCGTCTCTTGCGTCCCCGTAGTTTATGCAGGTGCACCACCTCGCGACAGTGTCGGGGCTGGTGCGGGAGAGCCCGGCGCTGGTGCTGCGCACCGTCGGCACCGGCGGACGCCGTGCTGAGCCTCGGCGGTGCCACTTTTGCGGAGTGACTGAACAGCAGTGAGGCGGGCGGCGACTTGCAGGAGCCTCACATCCCGCAACGCTACGATCGCTATGCGCAGTGGCACATGCGGCGCTACGGCCTCACACGCGAGTAACTCACGATGGTGCCGGCGCTGCTGGGCAACAAGGCCGCGCGCCACCCCGACGCCATGTGCCGTGCTCCCCGCACGCTGGATGGCGTGCTGCGCTCGCGCCGTATCGCCTCGGTGACGAACCTGCTGGAGTGAGCGCGTCGTGCCAACGGTTCGGCGGCGCTTATCGTGTCAAACGAGACGCACTACACAAGTTACTTTGCGCGGCGCAAGATGGACGGCTCGAAGCAGGCTGTTGTGAGCGTTGGCGAAGGATCTGAGCCGCCGTTTTCGACCGCTTTAAACGACATAACCCCCGACCTCTTTTCCTGCAAGCGGGCGGTCAGACAGGCGTTGCGCGCCGCTCAACTAGGCACGCGTGACATTCAGTTCTTTGGTCGTTACGATTGCTTCCCCATATGCCTCATTCGTGCCATAGAGGGAGTGGGGCTGTGCCCAGTAGGGAAGGGTGTTGAGTTCGTGGTGGCCGCATACCGCAACATGCTCGCCAGCAATGGTGTCGTTGGCGTGTCAAAGTTTCCCATCAACACGCATGGTGGGTTGCAGCGCTTCGGTGCCCCATGGGAAGTGCCGGCAATGTACAATGTCGTGGAGGCAATCGAACAGCTTTCAGAAGCGGCCGGAAGCTGTCAGGTCTTTCCGGTGCTGGGGCGGGCGTTGGTGTACGGCAACGGTGGCATCTTTTCCGCATCATACGTTGTCATGCTTGGTGACGGTGCCTATTGAACACAAACACACCTTGGCTTTGTTTGCTCTTTCCCTTTGCGTTCTCCCATCTGCCTACTGGAGTGTGGCCCCTTCGCCGGCTAATTGTTGTGTGTGTGTGTGTGTGTGTGTGTCTGCTTGTGTGTCTGATGACATCTGTGGGGTGTTTCTGCGCTATTGTTCCTCGCCCCTCCCCATTCGCCCTTCATATTTTGTTTTATTCTGTTGCTTTTCCCACATGTGCGGGTCCGTGCAGTAGTGTAGAAGTGCGCATGCCAGGGGGAGAAGGCGTCGTTAGCAAAGTACTCGCCGCGTTCCTCTGCGTGACGACGGCGCTCAGCCTTGCGACGACGGCCGTCCCGCGCGTCTTCGGCCTCGTCCCGGCACACACCTTCTCGGTGCATAGCTACCCGTGGAACGTCGTGAGCTACATTTTAGTGGAGCAGAACATCCTTCTCTGCGTGTGCAGTGTTGGTTACATGCTCACAGTTGGTGTGACTGTGGAGGAGGACGTGGGAACCTCGACTTTCCTGCAGCTAGTTGTGGTGACGGCCATCGCAACCGCCGCCGTGCTGCTTGTGCTGAGTGCGGTGCTGTACCAGGTGGGCTTCTTTTGGTTTCTGCAGTGCTACTGCGGCGCCTGGCCCATCGCGGCGGCGCTCCTCGTCCCGTGGGTCGCGGCGTCTCCGGCGGCAGGTGCGTTTCCCACAATGTTGTCGCCGAAGGTGCAGCGGCAGCACGTGCCGACAATGCTCCTCATCTTTGCACTTGTAGTGGACATAGTGTTTCGTAAGCGTTACAAGATCACTGAGGAAGACGTTGATAGCCAAACCATCTTCCCCGGCAGCGTCTTCATCCTTGCGTTTGTGGGGCTATGGACCTCGTGGCTGCTGCAGCGGCTCTTCCGCTTGAAAGCAACAATCGCCTTGGGCGTTCTGCTCTACCCGGTTGCCTCGGTCTGCTTCGGTGCCAAGTCGCAGCTCGGCAACAGCAACAATAACAACAGCCATGCTGGTGATACGCTGGATACGGGGGCGGTGTCCATATCAGTTCTGCATAGCGCCGCGAACATGACCCTGTTGCCGGGGTCGACGGAGGAGGAGGCGGAGCGGCGGCGCTCCATTGCACTCGCAGCACTCAGCACACGGCTCCAGCAGGCAGTACCCACCCAGGCGGGTGAAAGGAGGAACGTCATGCCAGTCTGATCCCATTTTGTTGCTTCGCATATCAATATTGTAAGAAGAACGGTGGGGAGAATGCATCACGAGCGGAAAGAAAGCTGGTGGGAACGTGGTGTGTCTACTACTATCCGTTTTTTCTTTACATATATATATATATATATATATGTTTGCGCACTTGTGTTTTTGCTGTTGTTGTGAGTCCTACGTCTCGGGTGCGTTTGTGTCTATGTGTTTGTGCACGAATGTGGTTGCGAGTCTCCGTCACTTTTCTTTCACTTGTGCCACAAATTATCTTGTTTTTCTTCACTGTCTGTTTTCTGTATTCCCCTTATCACTGCTGCTGTAGCTGTAGGGTCTGAAAACACCAGCAAGCAGACGTGTGGCCACCGCAATGGCTGCCACAGAGAGCACCCCTCACTCGCAGGCCGGAGGTCCCGCCGCTGGCAGCGGCATCTCCGCACGCGACGCTATCGACATATTGCTCTACGACGACAATCAAGGACAGCGCAAGCGCAAGCTGGTGCTGGAGCTCAACACACTTGTGCAGGGTACCGAATTTGCCGAGCAGTTTCTTGACGATGACGGACTGAACGTTATCCTGCATCAAATTAAGACCGCAAGTGGTAACCTACAGGCAGCGATGCTCAGCGTGTTGCGCAATCTGCTGGTATACGTGAACGCGGTGGAGCAGATCGCGGAGTCGCCAGAGCTCGTGGAGCGCATATACGGCCTGCTGGTGCCGCCACCGGACGGTGGGGCGGTGCCGCTGAACATCGCGAAGCCGACTCTGGAGACACTCATCGTCATCTGCGGCATGGTGGAGGGCGGCCACAAGATGATCAACCACGCGGCGAAGAAGCGCGTCGGCGTCGGTGTGCTCCCGTACGCACCGCTTGTGCCGCTGCTGAGCGGCGCCGACCTGCTTGCGACGCACAGCACACTGCTCTTCATGAACATCCTGCTCAAAAAAAAGAAGGAGGCGTCGGGCATGAAGGCAAAGAAGTTGCTGTTCCGCTGGACGGAGTGCGGCGTCGTGTCGGTGCTGAAGCGCCTCACCGCCATTGAGGACCCCGATGTGGCGAAGCAGCTGGGCAGCTTCCAGCGATTGTCGAACCTCACCATCCCGCGCAGTTGGGAGGAGGCGAGCAAGTACCGCCAGCAGTACGAGGAGGCGAGGCGCAAGTGCGACGCCGCGATGGAAGCGCTCTACGTGTTCCAGCAGCAGCAGGCAAAGGTGCGCATGTTGAAACAGGAGCTCGAGCGCGCGCGGGAGACGGTGCGTGCCATGGCACTCCTTGTGCCGTCCGCGTCGGAGAATTACCACCCGGCGCGTCGCTTCCGCGCTGGCGGCGGCCTGCACATCGACCAGCTCGCCCCCAGCAGGATGGAGCCCATCGACGTGGCTGCGGCGCAGCGCGACATTAGTGATGCACGCATGGCGCTGGTAGAAAGGTTTGTCACCGCCGACGATATCCGTCCCATTGTGACAAAAGTCCTGGGTGCCCGCACCACGCAGTGGGACTTTGACGCCGCTCCGCCGGGCGGCGACGACGACGATGGTGATGACATGCTCGCACCGCCCTCTGACGACGAGGACGCGATGCTGCCGCCGAGTGACGGAAGTGACGTGCCGCAGCCAGGAGATGATGATGATGATGATGATGGTGGTGGCTGCAAACACAGCAGTAATAGAAACAACAACGGCGAGGTGGTGCAGCAGTCTTCTGCACCCAGCGGGGCGGTGCTCCAACAGCAGCAGCCAGTGCCCCCTGGTGGTGAGGCTCTACCGCCATCATTGCCGCCTGATGGTAATTCGTCGAACGGCGCCGCACCGCCGCCGCCACCGCCGCCCCCACAAGTATCGGCAGGGGGAACGAAGGGTGCACCACCACCCCCACCACCAGGGGTGAAGAAGGCGCCGCCAGCAGCAAAGGGTACAGCAGCAGCGGCCGGACCACCACAGGTGTATTACAAGGGACCTGCCCCGACGAAGCGGATGAAGCCGCTGCACTGGGACAAGGTCCCGCTTCCTGAGACGGCCGAGTCTGTGTGGTCGCTGATCCAAGCGGGCAAGGCGTGCGACACCACTTTTGACTACACGGAATTCGAGCAGCTCTTCTCGCAGAAGGAAGTGGAAGCGAAACAACAGGCGTCGCCACCGAAGCCTCAGAAGATCCTCCTTCTACGCGAGGATGTACACCGCAATCTCTCCATTCTTCTCCACAAGCTACCGAGCATCCCCAATGTGCAGCGGGCGCTGCTCGAGCTGGACACGAACGTACTCTCGCGTGAAGTACTGACTGCGATGCTTTCACAGGCCCCGTCAGATGAGGTCCGCGCAGCGTTCTTGAGGAACGCGGGGAAGAAGACAGAGGAGGCGTATGAGCCACAAGAAAAGTACATGGCGATGATGATCGCCATGCCGGAGTTTAAGCGCCGTGTCGGCGCGTGGCACTTTTCACTGGAGTGGGAGGAAAGCCAGCATGCCGTCCTGAGGCCGATACACCGTCTACAGGAGAGCATGAGCGTCGTGCTCAAGAGCAGGCACCTGCCGTACTACCTTGGCTTGCTGCTGAGCTTCGGAAACATGATGAACTACGGAGACGCACGCAAGGGCAATGCGGGTGCAGTAAGCCTTGGCCTTCTGGGCAGGTTGGAGCTGACGAAGGACAATCGAGGGAAGATGTCGCTCTTCACCTACCTTGTCAATACCGTCAAGACGCGTCGCCCCGAGGCGCTGCATCTTATTGATGAAATGAAGCCGGTGCTAGCTGCGAACGTCATGCAGATCAGCTGGAGTGACATGGAGTCGGCAGTGCAGGAGGCTGAAAAGGCAGTGGCGGTATTCCAGAATCATTGCAGCTTCGTGAAGAGGAAGCTGGTTGAGCTTGGCACCGACGCGGAGGACCCATTTATCCCTTTCTCCGTCGAGTTCACAATGCGGGTTAAGGCCGAGCTGCAGGAACTAAAGGCACAGTTCGAAAAACTGGACAAGACGCGCCTGAGCTTTCTGCAGTACTTTGGCATCACCGACATGCGCAAGAAGCCGGAGGATGTCTTCGTGGAGATCCTGCCGTTCGTGGAGCGGGTGCGGGGGGCGGTGCAGGACATGGTTAGGGAGGAGCGGCGCCGGACGAAAAAGGGGCAGAAGTTAGGGGACGGACATTTTGCCCACGTGGTGGAGAAGCTGCGGGAGCAGGTCGCACTATAAGACGGACAGAGAGATATTCGATCCCTTCCTATTTGTTTCCTCTCTCTCTCTCTCTCTCTCT
>NW_008825725.1:0-2923 GCF_000691245.1 Trypanosoma grayi | reverse complement strand
GGGCGTTAGGCTGTTCTGATTTCTCCTCTGTATGGGGGCGGGGCGTGTGATGGATTTGCTGCAGAGTCTCTGTGTGTGCTTTGTTTCTTCCTTTATTTACTTGTCATTGCCCCCTGTGCTGCTGGAGGTGTGAGGTGCATTCGTATGAGGGAGCAGTTCGTGCGCGACCTGTTCGGTGCGACGCAGCAGGAGCGGGCGGGGCAGCCGGCCAGCAGCGACGGCGAGCCGCCACGCGTGCGGAGGGACATGCGCTTTGAGGAGCAGCTGCATCACTTTATGTGGATGCCGGAGATGCTGGCGGACATCGAGTTCTACTTCGCCGTCACGATGCTCGGCATGGCAGAGAATCTCCTGTCGCTCCTGCTGTTGCCGCTCAAGTTAGTTGTGGTCTTCCCACGTTTTGAGCGGCGTGATGTCGTGGCGCTAGTTTTGATTGTTGTTGGCATTCTCACGTACCACTTGCTGGCACTCTACACAAAGCAGCTGTACGCCTACTTGTACCACGTGGTGCGGCGCACGTCGTTCATCAAGCTCGTGATGGTGTTCAACATTCTCGAGGTGGCGGATAAGCTGCTGTCGGCGCTCTCGCAGGAGGCCATTGAGGTGCTGACGGCGTGTGTGCAGGACTGGGGCGAGGCGGAACCCCCGCCGCCCCGTGGCAACGGTGTCGCGCCATCCTCGTCGTCGTCGTCATCCTCATCGTTGCTGTCATCGTTGTGGCTGCCGGTTGGCAGCGCCGCCGTCTCGGCGCTGTGTGTCGCCACACACTCCGTGGTACTTCTGTTGTCGGTCGTGACACTCAACGTGGCGGTGAATGCGGAGGGGCACCTTCTTCTAGCGCTGATGGTTAGCGCCAACTTTAACGAGATAAAGGGTGTTGCGTACAAGAAGCATAACCGGGAGTCGCTGCTGCAGGTGGCTGCGGCGGACGCGGTTGAGCGGCTGAAGTTCTTTCTCTTTGTCCTCGTCATGGTGATGCAGCACATGCACGAGCGCTTCCACGTGCTCGACGTCGCCGACACGCTGCTGGTGCTGCTGGCGGAAGTATTTATTGACTTTACAAAGCACCTCTTCGTGGCGAAGTTCAACGGCATCTCGCTCGGCGTTTACCGCCGCTACTCGCAGCTGACGCTGCTCGACATTGCGTCAGAGACGGTGCTGTGGCGTCTCTCGGGCGTGTGTGCGCGGTGCGTCGACGACCCGCCGGCGCAGACCCGCGACGTGAAGGCGCTGCTCTCACCGAGTGCCGGCTTCTTCCCGAAGTACGTGCGGCGCACCGGCTTCATCCCGGTGCCGTACGCGGCGCTGCTGCTGTGGAGCCTCCTGCCGCTCGCCCGCCTGCTGCTGACGCATGCGCCGCTGCTCTTCGTCCTCGCGCTCGCCGCCGTCGTTCTGCTGAAGACGCTGGTGTCGGAGTTCATCCGCGGCATCGCCTCACGCTTCGTGGTGCGCTCGCTCATTGTACCGGGCAGCGGCAGCGCCACCTCCGGCATGCTGTTCGGCTCCTCACCACTCAGCACACCGTCGCTGTCGCCACGCAAACGCGGTGCGGAGAGCGGCGAGCGCGTTGCGACGCTGCAGCTGACATCATTTCTCTGCTCACTTCTCACGCTCGACCCGTTTGACCTGCAGGCAGGCAAAGTGAAGCGGTAGTTTTCTGTTTTCTGGTGTGTCTCCCTTTTGCTGCCTCTCTGTGTCGGTGTGTGTGCCGTGGTCCCAGCCACACACACCGACACGTTGTGGTGCTGTGTGTTCCCTGTGGAGTGGAGAAAACAAGAGGGGCGTTGCGACGGTGTCTGCATCGTGTCCTCACTTCTTTTTTTTTTTTTGGTCTGCGTGTCTGCTGACTGCGCCTGAGTCATTTGCCTTGCCCCTTGCCCTCCGCTCTCCTCTGCCTCTGCATCCTTCACTTTCACGAGTGTCTTTCGTTTTCGGTTCTCTTTTTTTGTTGCCCGCCCGCAGAAATTCAAAGTGTTTTCGAACATATCCTAATCGCCTAGAAACTCTAACAGAGTCGCGTATCACAGCAATGGGCCAACAACTTTCGGAGGTCACAGCAACCCTGCCGCTGGGCATCTGCGGCTTTGACCAGTGGGTGTGGGCCGGGCAGGCCGGTGCGGTGTGGGAGTGCTGGAAGTTGGCGCCGTGCTGCGGCTCTCCTGACTTCTTCGGCGTCATGTGCTGCCTGGTGCACTGGATCTGCTGCATTCCGTGCGCCGCATGTAAATTGTATGCCTCGAGCTTGGACGAGCCGTGTTCGTGTTGGCCACATTGTTTTTGTATTCTCTGCCTCCCACTTGGGCGTCTCTTCATACGCTACAACCTGCGCAAAAGGAACGGCTCGCGAGGCAACATCATTGGTGACTGCTGCTGCGTCTGCCTCTGCCTGGCACCATGCGCGTTCTGCCAGGAGTTGCGGAGCGTAGGACCTGGCGCGTGGCGTCTTGTGCCGGAGATTCCACAGCTGGCCCTTATTTCGCCCTCGCAGCGCTTCCTGCGCTAAGCAACAAAAGGGGTGTGAGGAGCGGGGGGTGCAGAAGCACTCCTCTCTCCACACAGCTTCGTTCCCTCACCTGAGTTTCTCTTTTAGAGCATGAAAGTGAGGAAAGAATAAAAATAGGCAACATCAATGATGCTTTTTTGTTTTTTTTTTATACTTGGGAGGGTGTGAGAGAGAAAGAGGGAGGGGCGTCTGGATATGGATGTTGATAGAGGGTAACAGGGTGAAAAAAGTCAGAGAGGGTGCGTCATCTGAATGCGCCGGGGGCCTTCTGGTAGCACCGTGTGCGAGGGAGTACTGCGTGAGGGATAACAGAGTCTCGCCGCACGGCCAGAGGGGCATGGAGCAATATGAGAAGGGCACCCGACGCACGTAGAGAGATGTATGACGTTGGGCTGCCTCGACGCTATTTTTTTTTTTTTT